>NC_056745.1:470816536-470941536 GCF_019279795.1 Protopterus annectens | reverse complement strand
TTATCTATCACAACTGTAATGTTTTGCATTATTATAGTATATCTAACCTAAGTTTATGACAAGACTGAAACCCACTGATCAATACAACAGCAATACAGCACAGTGTATAATCCACTGAGTGAAATGATCTGTACAAAAACATGGATACAAGCCAATCGTGTCAGTGGATATGTACAATAGTCAGGCTAAACTTATGTTTAAAAAGAATGTAAGGAAATTATACCTCCCAACCTCTTTCAACATGAAATCTAGACAAAGCCATAAATAATGGGTGGGACAAAGGTGCAAAAATAGGGACAATTTTTAAATATGCTCTTACAAACTTAGAAAGTTGACAGAATAACAAGTTTTGCATTAGAATATTTTTTTCTGAAGGGTATGAAGTCTGAAACTCAAATGTCTTCATTATTTTTGGACTTCAGTCTTTAATGATTCACCAATGATTTGCCAGAAAACCACAATTTTATGAAAAATGCACCAAAAATATGAGGTAAAAATCTGGACATTCTGCAAAAATCTGTACATTTGAGAGGTATGAAGGAAATACAGATGGAAAAGTAGAAATTAAACTACACTGAGCTTTTAACAGTAGTGCTGATCATTTACCTTTTTTATTCATTGTAGTCACTGTATTGAGTTGGTGGACTAGCTAAGACCCACCATGCTGTAGTACTTGTACAGTAAACACCTCAGAGCAATGGTCCATTAATTGCTGTCCCAAATAATGCAACATCAGCACTACTTTAAGCCTTCAATTATAGTCAATGAACACAAAAAAGTACATGAAATTTTGCTGTACATTTCAAGACAGCAGAAAAACGTTTCTAATGCAACTCTTGCTTGTCAGAGATAAATACAAATATGTATTAGTTTGAGCAAACTGGAAATGGGCAGCTCACCACACTGTTCTCAGAGTGGTGTGTTGTGAATGTGTGAGCTCTGCTAAACATGCTAGTTAGTGTGACTTTATGAGCCTAATCCCTCTGCAATGACAATTGTCTGCAGGCCATCTAGATAGGCAGTCATCAAATCAGTTTTGTATATGGCTCACAGGTGATGGCTGTGCATCTTAGTACAATTATGATATGAGCTTGTACAATGGAGCTCAGCATAAATATTTCAAGAGAGAAAAGCATCCTGAGTCTAGCAGAACACACATTTCACTGTAGAAACTCCTGAGAATCATGAGTAATTCATTAATTTACCTTAGTGTTTAAACATGTAGAGTAATTGTGTACAAATACTTCTTTCCCAGACATAATATACAACAGTGTTCATGTTGAAGGACCACTTCCTCCCCAACATAATATAATGCAATCTTTGTTGCTGAGACTCCTGCCTAACTTGCAATAGATATTTTGTTTACTGTCTATGGTCTTCTCTCACTTTAAAGGTTTATATTTGTTTACATATTTGCCCCTCTTATTGCTAAGAATGATATAATATAATTATATTTATTTTCAAGGGTGCCCCTCCCATCCCTTAGAATAATGTACCACTGCTCACTGTGTTGGGTACCCCCTTCTGTCTTTTAGAACAATGCAGTGATGCCCATTATCAAAGGGTACTGTTATACCATCTTTCTATCAACCTTAAGGAATCAGTCCTGTATACTATGCCTGAATGTGCCATACCAGACTGATTCATAAAATGGCAGCTAATGTAACGACAGATTACATGTTGCCAGGTCAATTTTGTGTTCCTTTCAAAAGATTGTAAAGGCAAGACAACCAATTAGATTTGCATTTCTGGCAAAGATGACAATATTTGACAAACATACAAGACCTCCCCATTCACCCCCTCAAAGACAGCAATGCAATAACAAGGGACTTTATCTACTGCTAATGGAATGCCCTGACAGCAACTGGATCCACCAGACTATATGCCGTGTTCTGCAACATACAGTAGAAACTACTTTTGGTGTCCTCTCATTTTATGAAGTAGGTGCATGACTGTCTAGTAGACAGCAGACTGTATTTACATTCCACTGTGCTTTTGAGAGCTGTACTGTGCTACCCTCCTGAAAAATGGAATGGTGTAGCTATATTAGCAGTGTGACTTTTCTGAATGTTCATCTATGATGCCAGTATAGTTATGCCATGCAATCAGACATAGCATCTTTCTATTATGTTGCACTTCACAGCTGATATTTATGAATTCTGTGATCCATCCTTATAAGAATGTTGACACAATAGTATGCAGAGAAACCAAACAATAATAGTTTAAGGTTGCACTAGAATACATAAGATGTGAAGGTAAAGGAAAGCAAAGATGTAGCAGCCAGGATGATATTATGAAGTATTTTTACACAGAGAGAATTGTGGATGGATAAGATAGTATTCCTGATGGACTCATGGAACCAGAAATAGTGGTACTACCTACTGCCTTCCATCTTTTGAAGTTCATACTATCCAATATGTAGCTGCTCCTTCGTTCTGCAGCTTATTTCTTGCTCTGCTTCACTTTGGCTAGCCCATGGCTTTTTAGAATGTTCCAGTTTCCACATCATGACACGGTTCACTGCTGATATGTAAATCTGTCATCATTTGGATAATTCTTCATACTTTACACTGCAGTGCATTTCTGTTATGTGGTGCAAGCCTTGCTCTGGCCTGCAGCACATCTGTGTGAGTCCAAGCTTAAATCTATTTCATGCCTTTTTGAACTGTATGAATGGTTGAGAAGGAATCCACACAGCCGTTAAGGAAGGTGTGGGACAGAGGGAGTGATGGAAGAAGGATGAGAGCTAACAAGACAGGCTTCATGAATTCTTCTAACATAAAACAAATGTGATACTTGTGGCATGGTATTTGTTATAATGTAGTGCCTACTTGTGGCATGGTATTTGTTATAATGTAGTGCTGAAAATATTTGTATAAATTCTGCTCTTACACTTACAGAAAACGGTAAAATGATTTTGAAACATTGAAGAGAAGATATGTTAAAAATAAATGAGACACGATAAAAGTGATATTCAGCAATAGTAATACAAAGTTGTTCAACATACTTGAAAAATCAAGAGAAATGACTGGACTGAAATTGGCTGCATTTTGAACTATATCAATAGTTCTAAGATATTTAGTGTAGCAAACCATTACTGATAATTCAAAATATTGCCAAACCTATGTCCATGTTATTTAATTGGATGTGTTAATACTGGAGCCATTAACATCCAGTTTTGATTGTGACATGGGTTACATTGTTAGTGATTTCCAGTGTTTTATTTTTTATTTAGTTTTATTTAAAGCAGGTAGATCAGAATAGTGACTCTTTTCAGCTATGACAGTGTTGCATGAGAGAAAAAAAGTGACAATGGGTGAAAAAATGTACATATAGGAGACATATCAAAAGAAAAAAACATAATTCATTGCTCAAACTACATACTTAATTGAATCATAGCTTTAACAGCAATGATTCATGCATATTTTGATCAATAAATAAAATGCTAGATTTCTATTCAAAAGTAGTACATGCAGCATAGATGTTATACTGTAGATGATGGAGTTTTGTCTGAGAATGCATTTGCCAATTGATTTGTTAAGTTCTTGGTCAGTACTTTGTTTGGTACGATGTGAAGTTTGAACTGCAGCCATAGTTAGACATTAGTGTTATCAGGAAAGACTTATTGCAGATGAGGTGCAAAATCACATGAAGCCAGATTCCAAAAGATATTAGTGTTGGGTAACATGCCAAATGAACATGTTCCTCAAAACAGAGGGCTGCACAGTACCCATTTAGCATGTGTTGATGGAGACTGAAAGCACTATTGCCAATTCTAAAAGGGGAAGCAAGCTTGCCGATGTATGAAGCAGAATCAGTGCTGAAGCCCACTGAAATGAATGGGCTAATCAGCAAGGCAAAATTTACACCTGCATGTGAAAGTAGGTATTGCAGGCAAGATTAGACTGGAAGCCAGACTGCCTGCAATACCTATTTTCGCATACAGGTGCAGATGTACTGCAGATATCAGGAATTGGGGGGCCTGCCTTTACCAGAATCATGTCATGGAAAAAAGGTAGAATGAGCTATCTCTAAACCCCCTCTAGGAAGTGTGGCTCAATTAATTGCAGTTTATAAAAAATTGCATTCTCTGAGGGTTAATGGCCTCTCATCCCCATCCCTCATGTTAGGTATAGTGATTGCAGGTATGGTGGCACAAATGGTCTCATGGCTGCAGAGCACCACTTGTATGTTGGAGCGTGCTTCCTGCCTGTAATACTAACTCCATCACATGAATGGAGCTGCTCTGCTAGACAACTTCAGACACACTGGTTGGATGCCATCAAGGTCTTGAGCAGCTTTGGCTGTAAGCACAGACTAGGTAATGCAGCCTTTTTTAAAAACTGAATGTTACAGAATTGCACTATCTTGTCTGGACACAGTGGTCCCTCATTCAATCCAATACATTGGCATTATGAATGTATTGAACTCGGCGGATCCTGTCCCTCAGGATGATGTCATCCCAGAGACAGGTTAAATTTCCCTGATCAGAGTAGTAAGGGTGGGATGGCACAGACTGTAGATCAGTGTGTGTGATTACATTTATGAGGCTTCCCAGTGAGTCAGCACATGCATACAAGTACTGAGCAAGTGCAAGCAAGAGTGCCATTTTGAGTGAGCAGACAGAGTGAGAGTATACAAGTATGTAGTCAGTCAGTTAGTTAGATATTTCATTTAGGCTTAATGTTCCTGTTAGCCATCCTGATGTGTTTGTATATAATAAACTACTTAAACAAACACCCCAGCCTCAACGTCTTCCTAATGCACATAAGAAGAGTGACACATGCCATCCACTGTTATGCTGCCATGATTTGGAATTTGACCCATTATCTTTTTCTGCATGTTTACTCTTTCCTTGGAGTAGTGCACTTTGAAGTTATTTTATGTAAGTAAGGGGTGCAGATGGCTGTTGTCTTGTATTTTTGATAATCTGACGTTGATGTAACCTTATATTGAATTTGCTGTGGCAGTGGTGGTGCTGCGGTAGCATTGCCGCCTCACAGTAAGACGTTGTCCTGTTCGATTCTCAGCTAGAGCGTCTTCTATGTGGAGACATGCATGAATGGGCATACCTTCATTGAAAGTTGTGCGTCAGGGCTGGCAGCTCGGCACATAAAAATCTACTGCCAATCATTAGCAGACTGGAGTTCCGCTGTGGCGGCCCTTAACCGGGCAAAGCCGAAAGACACAACAATGAGCAAGATGTTTTTGGCAGTAGTGCAATGACATGAGGTCAACGCAGCCTATATTCTTTAAACCAGTATTCATGCTATTGAACGGTGTTCTGAATTATGCCTACAATATCAAAATGAACTTTTCAGGTCAACAAAGAATATTGTACTGTCACTGAAAATGCTGCAGAGCCATTGCTACAAAATCTTTATATTATACCTCAAGTAAGTTGATGGTTGAACCTAGTGATGCATATAACATCATCACACCAGCCAATCAATACTAGCTGAAATGGCAATTATTAAGGACATATGGTTCAAAAATAGCTGATATGGCTAGTATAATTCAAACAATACTTTCCTTGGCATTTTGCAAGAATATGCTATTGTCTCCCTATCAAATAAACCTTTTTGGATCATGCTATACAAGAAAGAACACCTAATGATAAAATGAGGTTGCTGGATCACTTTGCAGCTAGAGTTGTTACAGTGGAAAAAGTAATCAAATCTTTGCTGAAAGAAGGTTTCATATGCTCCAAGAAATGCTTAGTTGTTTGTTATTAATGACACACACAACATTCCAAAAGAGCATTCTTCTCTGTATCGGGCACCAAACTGCCTTAAACCAGAGGCATTATTTCTTAGAATGATTTAAGAGACATGCATCGGTGCAGCCAGGTCTACAGCATGCACACTATGACTTACCACTTTTTTAGAATAATGCATTTATTTTATGCAATAAGATACACCATAATTTAAATTAAAAAAATTGCCACAGATTTATTTTATTAGGTTATATTTTTCTTAACTATATATTTGTCTTCATCAGAACATCTGGTTGTTAGATGCATTTTTTTGCTTAAGACTATTACTTTCAGATTTCTTTTTTAGTAATGGAAAGTTATGGCATCCAAAACTTGAACTGTTTGGGGCTGGTGGGTGGTGTACATCTCAACCTCTTAGCTCAAGAAATCTGGAGAAAGCTTAAAATAATGGTGGGACAAATGCTCAAAAATACTGATAGACTTTAAATATTGCTCTTATAGACGTGGACATTTGCTAGAATAATATATTTTGTATTAGCATGCATTTTTCTGAAGGATATGAAGTCTGAAACTCAAATGTATGTCATTATTTATTGACTTCAGTCCTCCTTGATTTGCCAGAAACCTTCAAATTTTATGTGGTACTGACCAAAAATATAAGACAAATATCTGGATAACTGAGAGGTATGGTGGTTTGTTACATTTAGTGAGGTGGGGACTACATTGTGGGCGTTACTGTGCAGTTCTAAAAATCCTGATGCTGCCCCTGAAAACATACACAATACTCAATGTCAAATCAGTGACCAAGGTTGTATAATGTATTAATACTTGTTAACCTGGTAATCATTGTATAAAAATGTAATATATGTTTGTTCTATGAAGAAAAGGCACTGATGGAAGCTAACATAATTTAGTACAGCGGCATAGTGCATTCTGTTACTGAAAATGAAATTATATCAGCCTCACCACAGTACAAATTCCATCAAACCCTCAAGAAAAGCAGATGGATGCCTGTACACGAAGCAGATGAAACTTACAAACACAAGACTTAACACTCTTTTTCAGTGCAGCTTGCATTTTTTTCTAGTTTACAGAAGGAGAAAATATACAAACAGCAATAAAAGAATGGTGAAATTATGACAATACAAATAAACTGAATTATCGCAATGGCATAATTCCAAACAATTACTTCTAATGAGGCTAGCACAGTAAAAAAAAATGAACATTTTAATGTCACATAAATGTCATACAAAATACAGTGTGGCATGTTGAAACAAATTATTAACATCATAATAAGGGACAGGGCATGCATGTTTTTTGGGGCTATGAATTGGCCCACAGAATGTGAAACCATAGTTTCTAATAGTGTAATCACCGGAAACACATACTAGGAAAATGTAAATGCATTAATGTTGCCAAGATCTAGTGGCATAAATCTTACTTCTAAAATGGTAGCACATGAAAATGCTATGCACCAACTGCATTTATAGCAAGTGAATATAATTTACCCATAGCAGCCTCCTACCTGCTGGGAGTGCAAAGGATAGTCTTACTACAGTGAACCTTGAACCTTTTCTATATAAGAAAATGCATACATTTCTTTACATTTTTGATTAGGATGAAGCATAACAAGCCCATATTTTCAAATTGTAATTTTTCTCTATGCCCAGATAAGTATCAGGGTGGTAATGTATAGTATATCTGAAAATATAATATTGAATAACTAGGCTAGAAAAAACATTTACATTCTGACTTTCTGGGAAAAGTGTTACAGGCCAGTAATATGCAGTCCTAAGGTATAGCAAGTAAGGGAATGGGACTCTCTGTAATATTATACAAGACAGAAAAGTGTTTTAGCTATATCAAGTACCGCACTTGTTCTATCTGCTTGCACACACTCAACACACACACACACACACACACACACACACACACACACACACACGCACGCACGCACGCACACACACACACACACACACACACACACACACACACACGCACGCACGCACGCACGCACGCACGCACACACACACACACACACACACACACACACACACACACATATCTATATATCTATCTGTATCTATCTACCTATCTGCCTCTGCCACTCTCTCTCTTTATTCAATCTAATTAACTACATCCATATAGATAGGTTGATAGATAGACAGGTAGATAGATAGATAGATAGATAGATAGATAGATAGATAGATAGATAGATAGATAGATAGATAGATAGATAGATAGATAGATATGTATGTTTGTGTGTGTGTCTGCACACATGCTCACATATGTATGTATGAATGTTTGGATTCCACATGAATGATTAAAGCAAAGTCCATCTTGGTGAGGAATGATTTCTCTTCTGAATAAGCCTTTTGATGCAGACCACCCTGATGTGACAGCTGTGTGGGCAGAGCTCCTGGAGGTGACAGCTCGAAGGGGCAGAGAAGCATGAGGTGAAGTGAAGTGCTGGGAGGGGGCAGTTAAGCACTTAGTGGTAGAGAAGAGAATAGTGAACACTCACTGCATAAAATATATGGTAGTGCAACCCATATAACATTGTTTAATTACTCCTGCTGAGATTTCTTATGACACTTTTATAGTACATGCAGTTATATAAGATCTGTACACTGCAAAAGTGTGGGATAATTATAGTAAAAATGTTGAACTTATTAAGTCATGACATAGAGTGGCACAGTTGTGCAATGATTAACATTGTCACCTCACAGCAAGAGGTTCTCCAGTTCGATTCTCAGCTGAGGTGCTTTCTTTGTGGAGTCTGCATGTCCTCCCTGTGTTTATGTGGGTTTTCTCCCAAATTCTCAAGACATGCTGCTGGTAGGTTGGCCACGCTAAATTGGCCCTAAGTGTGAATGTGTGCATGTGTGTGCTTTCTGAGGAAGGTTGAGCGCTGGGCTCGACACTGTAAAAAACTCTACTGCCACTCATTCTGTGGACCTGTGTTCTACTGTAGTGATCCCTAATGGGAGCAACCAGAAGAAGAAGAATTGTCATGATTTAGTCAACTGTGGGTTCAGTGGCATCCACAGATGTACAAAATATATAAGGTGGGGATGTATGCAAATGAAGGGGAAGACTTGTTACAGAGGTTAATTGGCTGAGATTCACAATAGTGTGGAGAAGGTATATCAGTAAAAAACAGAAAGTGTGCGTAACAAAACAGTAATGGGATAAGGCAATGAGGATGAATGTGCTGGTTAACCACAGGTATCACCAGATACATGGAGAGTGTCTTGCACAACCATAAGCAGCTCCACAGGGAAGGTATAACTTCATGTAATATATGTCAATCTAAGCTATAAAGAAAAGACTTCAGGTAGCCAGTGTTATTAGCTCTTTATGAGGAAAGATGTAACACACTTCAATGGAGCTATTTCATCTTCCTAGCAAAATTACATCAACATGAGCTTTAGAAGGCGATACCACATGCTCTCTCCAGTTATCTGTTCACACCCTGTAGTCAATACTCCTGCTAAAGTCAAAGAGGAAACTACAACATCAAGTGCAATAGGCACAAGCATAGGAATGCATTATGGGCAGAATAGGCTGTGTGTCTTTCAAGTCTAAAATCTTGGACACTGGCTAGTAAATAAAAGGGAGCCAGCAATGATGTGGAGTGGACTGAGAAAGATAAATCTATAAAGCTTACGAACATGCCTCTGAACAGTGGTCTTTTTACATTAAGGTATCTGGATGAGAAAATATTTATAATAACATCCTTTAACAATGATTTGAAGGCTGAAACATGTATTAAAAACATCAAGTTCCACAATTTATGAACCCACCATTTATTGAATAAAAATCATTTATCTGCCACATCAGTTCATTCATTTCCAGTTTGCTTTCCCAATAATAGTTAATTTGATCAGTGTTAATTTATCAGTCGCAAAAAGTACAAACTTTTTATAGCTTAAACAGACCATTCTGATAAAATTAAATACTGGGGTACCTCCAGGATTAAATGAATACATCAGCCTAAATTGTATATAAATTTAGTGAATCATTTCAATAATGGAATTGATGTGTTGTTTTTAAAACGTTGTCCTGTTCGATTCTCAGCTAAAGCGTCTTCTGTGTGGAGATATGCATGAATGGGTGTACCTTCGTTGAAGGTTGTGCATCAGGGCTGGCAACTCGGCACGTAAAAATCTACTGCCAATCATTAGCGGACCGGAGTTCTGCTGTGGCGACCCCTAACCGGGAAAAAGCCGAAAGACACAACAACATTGTATAATATATTAGAACTGTCACTGGTTAATTGTAATGTGATTGTTTTTTAAAGTGCATGTTAAAAACGAGGGTAGGACGAGATGTAGGATAGATTCTGGTGAAGTCTTTGCATAGATGAAAGCACTTAATTGCATAGATGAAAGCGCTTAATCTGAATTGTATCCGTATTGTTTTTTATTCAATAAACATTGGGTTTGCAAGTAGTAGAATGTGTTGTTCTTTGATAGATTTGTTTCTACATTATACATCAAACTGTTTTTGATGGTACAGTTTTTCTTACTACCTTCCACATATTTTATAGATACTGTGCAAGTCCTTATTGCTGGTGGGGATGAAGACAAAGGCAGCATCCCGGGCAGTGTCTCCTGCTATCCTGAAGATAATTCATGGAGAAGACATTACACTAACACCAAAATATGTTTTCCAGGACTCTAAAAGAGTGCTCTTGAATGTATCCAGGTGGACGTTCTCACCCCAGTATGATGCTGCTTTCACCAGGAACAGTGTGTAGCATGGAATTAGAAGGCTGACCTGGTATTACACTATAGCTGTGTGTTATGAAAGCTTACCACACTGACATATTTATACACTTGAGTTGCCAGTGGTGACTGCTAACCATCATGTCTTAATCTTGTTCCTAGGTGGAGCACTGATTTTCTGAAAATGATGTGTTTAGAAATAACTGCCAAGTCATCATCATCATCATCATCATCATCATCATCATCATCATCAGCATCCTTTTTCCCATTTTCATCATAGAGTTGGGGTATCATGTCAACTCCCACCATCTCTCTTAATTCAATGCAACTGTTCTACCTTCTTCAACAGTCATGCCTGACTATCACAAGTCTTTCCTCACACAATCCTTCCATCTATTTGCTGGACACTCTTCTTTCCTCTTGCCTTTTTCCTGTCTGTCCCAAATATTCGGCACCAAATTGTCTTCTGTTTTCCTACACCTGAGCCTGAACCACTGTAATCTGTTCTACTTGACCTTTTCTGTAAATGTAGCTACATGGGCTTCAGCTCTGATGTTCTCATATCTTTGTCTGTCCACAGTTGTGCATCCTTCCCGCATCTCAGGCAGTTCATCTCCATTACCTCTACCTTCCCCAGTTGGCCTGCCTTCACTGCCCAGGTTTCTGTATTATACAGTGGTACTGGTTGCACCACTGCTTTGTACACCTTACTTAACTTTCCAGCTTCTTTGCCATTCTTCTGTCAAACATTACCTTTGACACCCTGTGCCATTTTGCTGCAATTCTCTGATTCTAGCTTTCACCTCCTCATTAAGATTTCCCTTCTCCTTGACGACACCATCTAGATACATGAAGCTGTTAACTTGTTCCACTGTTTTCCCTTCTACCTCAGTTTTCATCTTCTGATTTCCCCCATTTGATGGTGTTACAAGTGTCTTATAATTACTTAGTTTCTTCCTGTGTAACTTTAATTTTGCATTCCATTCCCCTATCCTTTACTAAATTTCTTGCTCAGAGTCTGCCTATAATGCCGCATCATCTACATTCAACAACTTTGTTGATCTGTATCTTTAGCCTGTTTGTTAATGTAGTTCATCACCAGTATGATCAACAATGGGGTCAGAGCTGAACCCTGACACACACCCACTCCCATTGGGAACCCCTCTTTGAGTCCAAACACTATTCATACTTGTGTCATTGGGCCCTTGTACATAGCCTGCCAATGTCTCTAGGACTTTAAACAAATGAATCACTGCCCATTTCAGCTTTCTTGGACCTTATCATATACTTTCTCCACACTTAGGAATGCTCAGTTTGACTCTTTCTTCATCTCTAGTTTCTTCTTAACTAGCTTTCTTACTGCAAACATCAGGTTGGTTGTGGTACATCCTGATCTGAAAACAAAATGGCTCAACTCCTTTCTTTCTACTACTCTGTGTATTTATTTTTCAATCACTGTTTCCAGAACTTTCATGCAGTGAGACAAGAATTTGATATCTCTGTACTGCCAAAGAAGTCCAAGGGATTCCAGCGTGTAGCTCGCGAGACATCTGCCTGCGAGCTACATCGCTGAAACCAAACAGCTGCATCAGCACTTTGCCGTAGTGCAAAGTGCCTGAAAAGCATAGCCGCTGCAAGTATAATCTATGGACGGACAGCTGAAGCCGTACGGGCTGTGTAACGCATTCCTTCTTCTCGTGCAAGGAATGCATTTACTTAATTATTTATTTATTATGTTGTCATTCTGACATCACAATAAATAAATAATTAAATAAATGCATTCCTTGCACGAGAAGAAGGAATGCGTTACACAGCCCGTATGGCTGCAGCTGCCCGTCCATAGATTATACTTGCAGCGGCTATGCTTTTCAGGCACTTTGCACTACGGCAAAGTGCTGATGCAGCCGTTTGGTTTCAGCGATGTAGCTCGCAGGCAGATGTCTCGCGAGCTACACGCCGGAATCCAGTCCAAGTTTATCACAAGAAAAAATTATGATAATCTTTACAAGTCATCACACCAGCCTGCATTCTGACATGTCAGTTGTATTGTGTCCTTTAAACTGTATTTTGCAGAGCAAAGTGGAAGCTAGCACAGATAAGGCAGTAGTTGGGCATATGTATATCTTTGATGACTAGTTGCTAATGTTTTTACAAACAGAGTAGAATATCACTGATTTGGTCACTCTGGATGTGCATAGGAAAGGACCATTATCATCCATGTTCCTGAGAAGTAAGTCTTCTGTGGACCACATAAGTAAGTATTGCTTTGAAAGAATATTACTTGTTCCGCAATTTATTAATGTCATAGTACATGCCTTTCTGGGGACTGTACATTGGTTCTGGGGTTAGCGAGGAACCATTGATTAAATGGATCTGTCATCTTGTGCTGTTCCTTTTTTAAGTTAATACATTTCCCATTGTTAATATAATTACCTTCTTTGTACAAACATTATAGTTATAGAAATAAATGGGGGAGAATTTAACTCTATTTGTAAACACGTGTATTAAAGTTTTCCTGGAAAGAATACTATTAGCAGCAATCCCCAGTGAAGTGAAATATCCTAACGTGGACTGCCATCCTTCCACAGATCCATATTCATACTGAATCTTCATTACAGACTATGGTAGAGTAGTCAGGGTGTTTTGTGAGACATTTCCTAACTTAGCGGATATAGATCAGACAGGTTTTGTGGGGTGATGGCATTCATGTGATGCTAGTCCAAGGATAGGAATGATTTCTGAAGAATGTGCAAGTACTTCGGGGACAGGTCCTGCTTATGATCTTGGAAGCTGGAAATGTATTTAATGCAGCTGAATGGGTGTATTTGATTGTGGTTTTGTGGAAAGTAGGGATTCCAGTTAAAATGTTTTAAACTGCTTTTTGAAGTCTATGATGTTTCCATGGCTACCTGATTTGGGATCTCGTCATTGACTCGAAGAACTAGGCAGGGATATCTTCCATCTACTATCTTATTTACTAAGTGATTTGACCTATTGAACATTTTAATATTGATTTCTTAGATGCTAAGTCACAAAGTTGATAGATAGTTCTGTTCCACAAATATCTGTAGAAAACCGTTTTCTAAGAAAATGTTTTTATAATCAGAAAGCTGTCACCCTAAATATTTGATTAAATCCATCCCTAAATCTCTCTTTTTGAGACTCAGATATACTTATAACTATGATAAAGGGTACGACAGATAAAGTAATGATTTATCCCATGGATCTTTTCATAGACGGCATAACTCATGTCAATTTAAGGGAACACAGCAGCAGGTCAAATCACTTATTAAAAATTCTTTATTAACTCATAAGTCCCAAACCAGAAAATTGTCATTCAAAGTTCTTTGCTTTACAACATATGTAAGTAACATAAAAAATGTTAGCACCATTCAACAACATTGGCCTATACTTTTAGATAAGGAGGTATTATCTTCAAAACTTAGCTCTTAATGAAAAGTTAGTTTCAGACTTGAAAGTAATAATGGGGGGTGGGGGGTGGTGGTCAGAAATAAGAGAGCAATTCCTGATTGTTAGCCAAAGCAGACATTTATTGACTGGTTGCAATGAATATGGAAGGTGTAATACTTCCAATACATTTTCAATACAATATATTTTACTACCTTTTAATTCTAAAGGCATGTTTAAGATCAGAGCATTGGTAAAATGTGAGGTGATATATTTAGTACAATGCACATGTGGTTCTTTTATACAATGTGGGTGGTATATTTAGAACCACATGATTCTTTTACATGAGGAAGACATTGCGAATGTTTGAAGAGCATATTCCATTAACCTTCGTGAAATTAGGTATACAAAATCCCTTTTACATCCCAGTGCTATGTTTACTTTTATTGGCATGGGTCATGATGTACCTGGCACAATAACTTCCAATTCTTATTTAAGTGACTTGTTAAAAATCAAGGAAAACTGATGGATTATTTTAACTGGTGCATTATTTGCACAAGGATTAAATGACTAGAATAGCCAGTGGGTGGATGAAAACTGAACATATAAGCATCATCTGCCTGAAGATCAACCCATGAAGGATCAAAGCTTCTCCAGAGGAAATCACTATAAACGAGTTGTGCCATCAGTGATACCCTTTGGCGGGAGCAATTTTTCCCTTCTTTGAGTAGGTGCGACTGAGCAGTTGCTATATATAAGTTTCAAGGTGTTAGGGCATGCCTCCTACATGGGGAGGGGATGAAGTGGGGCTTTTCCTTTGCATAAAACACTTAAAAAAGATCAGAGAAAAGACAGTCCATACCTCTCAACTGTCCAGATTTTTGCAGAACGAACAGAGTTTTGCCTTATATTTTTAGTCTTTTCCTCTTACATTTTGTGGTGCTCTGGTAAATAAGTGAAGATCAATGCCACTAAATAATGACATCAATTTGAGTTTGAGACTTTGTATCCTTCAGAAAATGCACAGTAATGCAAAACATGCCATAATAGCACTTTTCTAACTTTATAAAATCAGTATTTAAAATTTACCCTTGATTTTGGCCTTTGTACCCCCCCCCCCCATTATTTCTGGCTTTGTTCAGAATTCTTACACTTAGAGTTTGATAAGTAAGACAGAGTTATTTCACATCCCACATGAAAGATACTATTAGGATGAAATTCACACACAATATTGCTTAGATGTGTGTGTGTGTGTGTGTGTGTGTGTGTGTGTATATACATAATCATATGTACATGCATACAGAAAGAAAGATAAAGACTGTATACATATACATATATATATATATATATATATATATATATATATATATATATATATATTTAAACTGATGATGTTTATGACACATATGCATAATTTAAAAGCTTTCAATGCAACATTTTTCTGAACGTATATAATTTCAAGATACATTTTACATAATCTGCATAGCACTGGATTTTTGGTTAGCCTGTCATATCTACATAATTTCTAGCCTCTGTGAATAAAGGTAGTAATCTTCTGCAAATACACAAGGTATTTATTGACTTTGCAGTCACTTGCAGAGTTTGGATGCTCTGTGGTGTGTTTATAGTAAATAGTGGTAGATGGTATTCTGTTTGGGGCATTTTCATTTGTAATGCTAGAGCTTTCCTAGTCCTTTGGATTTCTATGCTAACCTAAGTTGATTGAGTGCTTTTTTTTGTAATATTTTCAGTTCATGTGGAGCAATGGTGAGTCATTGGTCAAAAGTTATACCTAGGTATCCTTGTTCAGTGACTTTAGGCAGTGGGTAGCTTTGAGGGCCAGTAATGTTTAGTATGAGATTGAATTTAAGTTTCTGGTGTGTCCCAAACAGCATAATTATTGATTTGTACTACATGATTCATGTCAGAAAACCAGTTCTCTAATAAGCTGAAGTTACACTACAGCTTTTCTTGTAATTTGTTGTGTGACTTATCTAAGTGAAATATGATGATGATGTCATTTGCATAAAGTGTACTGTTAAAGATTTATATTTCAAAAGGTATGTTGTTTATGCATATGGAAAAGAGTACTGGACTCAAGATTGAGCTTTGAGGTACTCCTGCCAAAAAGGGTCCATTGTTGGATATGTTAGGATATAGGTAACGGTAAAATTTCTTTAGCTAGGTATGAAGTGAACCCACATAGTGCATTGCCATCTAAGCCAAAGCTGCCCTTTGTGTTTTAATTAGAAGGGTGTGGCTGACAGATTCAAAAGCACTTCAGGTTGATGAAAAGAGCAGCCATTAGCTGACCCAGTACTGCTGTTCTGTGGAACAAACATTATGAACAGGTCTAGCTTTAGCTGGACTGGAGCTGCTGCCCACTGGTCACCTCCCCCACACCTTATCTCTTGCAACCTCCTCATATTCCTACATCAGAGCCTCCTCACACCATGCAGACCCTTTTTCATCTTTTCTTACTTTGAATTACTTTGCAGCTTTTTTCCTTCCTTTCCACATACCCTAACTTGTCAAGAATGCAGTATATTAATTATAGAGAAGATAGTTGAATTATGCTCTACATCTTGGGGTCACTAGTCCCCTAAAATGAAGGGAATGTGAGTTGCACAGCAGTGCATTTTAGAGTTTTTTTCCAACCTTTTGATCCAGTAATGGCTGGAGCCATTATGATTAAAAAAAGAAATGTAGTTTCATATTTTCCTTTTAAGGAAAAATAAATTGTGTCCAAGGCTTAGTATTCAGTGGTGAAAAATAGTAGCTTCCTATAAACAGAGAAGACAAATGCTTGTAAATGTACATAAATCATATCTAGGACTAGTGCACCCCTCCCTATCCCCAAAAACTAAATGAGATAGTCACTTTCTGAGTACCCCTTTAATGTTAGACTGCGATAAAAGTAAAAGAACAAATGGCCATAGTCATATATTTCAAGTTGACTTATAACATAAATATACAAAGCATGCCTCCTCACCCTTACCCCATAATACAACCACCTCCTCTGTGTCCTTGTGATGTGTCACTGAGGTGAAAGTGAAAGAACAGTTGGCCATAGTAATGGTTTCAAACAGAACTGATCAGATATTGCTTTGTGGACTAGGCAGAGTTCAACTTTACGCAATTAATAGAAGCAGAGTATAATGGCAGTTCCTGAAGCCATTTTGACCAGTTCAAGTTTTCCATCCCTACAATTTTGCTTGTAATGAATCATATGTTAAGAGTAAAGTATCAGTCCTCTGTAAACATATATATTTTTAACCAGAAGCATAGGTGTGTGCACTACTGAACCCACTCCTTGTCCCTTATCCTTATACGCTGCAACTAGCAATAGTCCCCAATCTGGATTGCTCTAATTATCTGTAACAAGTAAAGACAAATAAAAACAGAGATAATATCACAGCTGCTTTAACTTTATTTCACTTATCTGTGTAAGTGCTACAGCTGATTCTTTTCTTATATTCTTAGCTCGCTGCCTGCTCTGCATTCTAGCCCAGCTAGCTCACTTCACTCGGGCTCACTCCACTCCCCTACCCTACCCCTATTCTCATCCCTCTGTATCCATAAATGTATAACTTGGTTGACTCCACCCCTGAAACCAATCATCCAATCAAACCAATTCACAGCTAACTATCCCTACACCAATTTATCCAATTATTTTCTAATCCCAACTTTACTACTCAACTAACAGCCAAATACCTCAACTGCCCAAACTCATCCCTAGCTTAATTGATTCACAATCATATACATTTCTCCCACACACTTATGCTCAACTTATAATAATAAACTAAAATGTTTCTCTCCTGCGTTAGCCTAACCTCCCTCCTAATAATACTCAGCCTGGCAATAACTCCCTCCAACAAAACTGTTCCTAACTGCCACTCTGCAGCAACTTCAATCGCTACCATAGCCACCCTACAAAAACACTACTGCAACATCACCCCCCCAACTTTTCCACTACTATGCCACCAAGCCTAAAGGAACAAGCATAACATCTGACAAACCCAAACTAATACCATTAAATCCAGTCCTCAAAACAAAGTATGAATCATTGCTCAAATATCTGCTAAACAAAATAATACAAAGTGGAGATATACACCCAAACCCTGGACCAAACATCCAAGCAAACACTAAAAACTTGACCCTATTCACCATTAACTTGAGAAATATCAGCAATAAAATCACTCCCCTGCACACCTGGATCGAACTTAACAAACCCAATTTATTAGCTCTGACCAAAACATGGCCTAACCCCAATATAAAAGACACTGAAATTTTACCACCCAACTATGCCATATATAGATTTGACAGACAAAAAAGAAACGTGGAGGAATAGCCCTCTTATACCCCTCTAAACTAAGCATTACTCTTTATACAAATAATATACCAACTTTCCATAATGCTGAAATCCTAGTCTCATTGCTAAACCTAAACAAAACCAAAAAATATCTGTATCATAATCATCTCTATCCCACCAGGAAATAACATAGTTGTATTGGAAGATATACTATTCTGGACATCTCAAAATATTAGCCAGGAAACAATTATACTAGGCAGCATGAATATAAACTGGCAGTCCATCTCCCCAAACTCCCCCTCCTCTAGTATTAATCTGTACGGTTACACACAACTAATCACAGGCCCTACAAGGTTTAATAAAGATTACACTTCTCACTCCACCCTGGAATGGATCTTAGTATCCCACCCAGCTAATTTCTTACCATCTGGAACACTATCAAGCTCTGTTAGTGACCACCTTCCAACATTTACCGCTAGAGCCAGTACCCACCTCCCAAAACACACTCATTAAAATCAGTCAGAAATGCAAAAAAAAAAAAATACTGTCTAATATAAACTGGGCACCACTAAAGGTTCTACCCCTGGAAAAAGCAGCACATCACTTCATTACCACCTTGAGAGTATAAATAATCTAGCCCCTGTTCATACCAAAAGAGTGAAACAGCACAACCCCCCCCCCCCCGGATAACCAGAGAATGTATTAATCTAATGAAAAATAGAGATACTGCATGGAAAAAATAGAAACTCAACAAAACCCCTGAAAGTCTCCAACCCTTTAAAACACTCCACAACAGTGTAACAAAACTGGTTGATAAAAGTGAAAGAACTTACTACTCACATCTTCAGTCACAGCACTCAATATCTACACTCCTCACCCCAGGTACAAACAAATAACTCTCCCCATCACCTGATGCCCACCCAGCACAGATAGCTGGGGAATTTGATAGACACTTCATCAAATCCATAACTGACCTACTACAAATATCAACCGAAACCACACCCAACAAAACCCCACCCCAAACCCCAACTATCTGACTTCACCCAGATCTGATCATACAAACAGCCCCACAAACTATCAAGCCACCCCCAAAACCTATTCTCCTTTCAATGCATGCCCACCTCAAATATAAAAAGTCTTCTGCTCAAATTAAAACCCTGATCAATATCTGCAAATAATCTCCCACCTCAATACCTAAAACTCACAACAGGTTCAGTTTCTTATCCATCAGCATCCTTATAAATAGACCTCTCTCAGAATCTTTTGTCCCTATCATATGGAAGCTATCCCACATAACACCAATTCATAAAGGTGGACGCTGCACTGAGCTATCCAACTTTCATCCACTATCAATACCATCCTCTATCTCTAAAATCCTGGAAAGATGCGTGCACTAACAACTTATGAAATTCCTACTCTAAAATAACCTACTTGCCCTTACCCAGCATGGCTTCAGGACTGGCTACAGCACATCTTCAACTGTACTATCATTCACTGATACTGTTAATAAGGCCAGAGACAAGGGATACCTTGTATTCACTGTATTCCTTGACCTGTCAAAAGCTTTTGACATGGCCTCTCACCCAATGCTACTGGACACTCTGTTCAACTTAGGCTATACCACTCCCACAATACAATGGTCCTAAAGTTATCTACAGGATAGGAAACCCACTGTTAAATGGTCCAACCAGCTATCCCCTTTCTTTCACAACCCCACAGTGGTTCCCCAGGGTTCTGTATTTACAAACTACACACTGCCTCACCCCCTGTAGAACTGATCCAAACTGCAGATGACTCATCTCTAATCTGCACATTCCAGACTCCCACAGGCCTACAAAACCCAAATGGCATTTATTGCAATTGAATTGTGGCTCAAATTTAAACTATACCCAGCCCCAACCTACTCAAAATCCTCTCTGAAGATAAAACAATACTTGAAAATATCCAAGAAACTAAACCACTATGGGTTATTATTAACAGCAAACTCACCCTAGACCTGCATGTCCAAGAAAACATAAAGAAAACACAGAAATAACTAGGACTTCTCTGTAGAAATAAGCAATACCTGACCATCACTACAAAATCAACCCTTGAAAAAAATGTCCTACTCCCTTCCATACTCTATGGCTCTTGCTTACTCACCTACAAAACTCAGCCATAACAAAGCTTGAACAATGCTATAACAAAATAGCCAGATTTGCAACCAATTCTAAATACCAGACACACCACTGTACACCTTTACAAGAACTCAAATGGCTTGAATTACCAAACCATCTCAAATACATTCAACTAACCATTACACATAACCTAATCTATAAACCCACTGCCTGTCCTGCCCTAGAGAATATTATTGAACAATATAAGCCAACAAAACCACTTAGATCAGATGACAAAAACCTACTGAAAACCATCAACCCCCCAAATAAACTGGCAAAGCATTATACTCATACTCAGTCTCTAAGCTGTGGAACTCTATCCCTCACAACATCAGGTTAACTCCTACACTACCCCTACTTAAAGCCAAGCTAAAAGAACACCTATACAACTCCTGATAATGCCCATGTATACCCCTGGGCTAACATCTGTCACCCCTCCCTATCACAGTACTACTCCTATACTCTCCTATTCACATCTGAACAGTCAGATTTTCTCTTGTTAAGTTAGCCTGTTGATATGTCCACACCATATCTGGAAATAGAACCACAGTCTTGTAAAATTAATTATGTCAAATGTTAATTTGCTGTAGTATATCAAGAAAGCTGTTAAAAAAACTGTGTCTACTATATCTCTGTTACAAACTGAATGGTGGAATTACATACAAATTATTAACCTACTATGTTAAGTATGTACATTTATTCTACCAATGTATCTTACGATTAATTGTTGATTTAACTGTTGGAGCTTTTCTCCCCAGGACTCTCCTGAAAACAGGTCATGTGACCCAGATGAACTATCCCGGTAAACAAAAGCAAAATAAGATAAATAAATAAATATATAAATAGTAGCTTTTAAGTTCATTTAGGTAGCTTTTTCAAAGATCACAAAATGTAGAATTGTATTCAATAATGTGTTGTATTAGTGCAGTACAAAGTAGTGCAGTGATCTCCCTGAAGCGACTAGACATGTTCTTTATCCTTAAATGGCTACAGAAGTTTTGTTCCTGACATTGGTAGACACACATTGGTGCTGTGTACCATTGCCCCAGATATTTAATGATGTTGTCATTTTTTTATGAATTGGCCACTTATACTATGATCATAATTTCTATCCATTTGTCTAAGTTCCTTGATGCTGCATTTATTGACACTGAAGCTGAGGTCATTGCTACTGGACAGTATATAATTGTGCAGAGCCCTGTTGGGCACAAGTCGTAACCTACTACTTTCACATTTTGTGCTCTTTTGCTTAACCATTGTTTTAGCCATTAGGTTGCATATGAATTGACATGTAAAACTATTCTCAATTATTCCCTTATATGAGATGAAGAATGACTTGGCATGTTCAAGATAAGTAGCATATACTGTCCACCCTCCATCAAATGTTGCTGTTTCCTGTTTAATTATTGATTGAGTGACATTCTTTACTGGGAAAGTCCAAATGGGACCAAAATACCATTTTCAGCAGAGGCCCAGGGAGAAAAGCTCAAGATGCTTACAATTTACATACAAAGTAACTACAGATACAATTGAATTTGGAAGTATGTGTAAAATACTCCTTACCTTCTTTAATTGCAACTAGATCCTGTTTTATTTTGTTCAAGTGAACACTCCCTACCAGGACAGCCAGCAGCCATAGTCTCCTATTCTATATTCCCTTTACCTTCCATTTAGCCTCCCTGCTAAACTCTCTCCCCTGTTTTTATTTACTTTTCTTTTTTCTTATCTCCTCTCCTATTCTCCAATCCATCTTGATCTCCCTTTGGGAAAACTCTGCTGATATTACCAAGAATGACCAGTAGAGGGCAGTAGAACAAATTTATTGCCCATTAGTTACTTTGCTTCTAAACTTTAGTCCTTAAAGCAGACTTTTGTCTCTTTCTGCCTCTGATACCACCTGTACCTATCCCTTTTCCCACGGAATTTCCCCTTATCATCTTTCCCCTCCCTCTACTTTTTAGTCCCTGACCTCCTGGATACCTTACACTGAACTTACCTCCCAACTTCACTGATTGTTTTTCCTATAAACCAGCCTTCTTCCTTTACTACTTGCTTAAAATCTCACTTCTTTCTCACTGTCTTCCTCCCTTACAACTCCTTTACTCTCGTACATCTTCCTTTCTCCTCCCCCTCCCCCACTCTGTACCTACATGCTCACATCTATCCTACTCCTCCTCCCCCTCTTTTAACCTCTGCCCCTGCACCAAAACTTATAAATCCATCCTATCCTTTCAGGGTGCCATCTTTCTAGCCTAGCCCCACTCCTGGCTGTTGAGTATCCCTGATGGTAGCGTTTGCGATAAGTTTCTGCTTTGTACCTTTCCTCTACTTTTTGTCTTTTCTCTACAAAAAGAAAAATAAGAGGGCAATACCCTCTTTTATTTGCTGTTTTTGGAATTAAAATGTTGATGTTGCAATGCATCCATTATCAGCTTTAGTAGTGGCTGTTGTCTCCCTATTCCTTACTGGTTGTAAGGACGCTCTGTGTAAAATATAAAGTATTGGTTAACGCAGAATATTGACTTGATTATTCCCTGTACTGCATACTCTGAGGGTTAACAGGGTATTGGGCCAATTACCACCTCCTTCACCATATAGTATGATACCAGCTATTGTAAACTGAATCAGTTACCGTTAGTCTAGTTGTTCGTGCATTTTCTCTTTACTGTATGAGGAGTGCTGAATGTGTTTTGTATCTACTGATATCTCCCTTGATATTCTAGTATCCATTTAAGGATATAGCCTGCTTTTGAGATGGTGTACTTGTTCGTGCACTTTTCCTTACAACATTACGAGCGCTGAATGAGCAATGTAACTGCTGCTACCACCCTTAATTTCCTAAAACTTTCTTTAAAGGATTTAGCCTGTTTTAGCATTGTTGTCGTTCACGCGCTTTTTCTTTACTGTACTAAGAGCGCTGAATGAGCAAGGTAATTGCTGCTACCTCCCTTGAGTATCTAGCACCCATCTATAGAATTTTAGTCTGTTTCTCTTTTTTTTAATTAGTTTCTGTGTTTCTTACTGTATAGTAAGGCTTTTTAACTCAGGCTACTTATCTGTACCTTTCATGTATGATTAAAAGCTAACGTATGCAATGGTTCTACTTTTATGCTTAGCAGGTTGTGTCTTTCCTCCATTATGCCATTAGTTTGCTAAATTAAATAAAGGTTAGCAGGAACCACATAAGCAAACAGTCTCCCCAGCCGTTACACTATTTTTCCAATAAGCTAAACGAACCTCTCGCTCCCAGCGCCTTAACCCTTAGGATATGCTGCAGTCTAGTTTTTATTACTGTAATACAAATGCATCTTAGCATTCTTGCTTATATGTGACTGAGTTTGTTTATAATATACAGGTTGGATTGTTACTTTTCTGATTTTATAAGCCATGGTTTATAATCATATGTTATTACTTTGTTCATCTAAAGGTTACTGTTAATTAAAAGGGCCAGCGTTCATTGAGAAGCACATAAATATATTCTTTTTGCACAGAATAACTTAGAGTTTGTTAGTACATTGTATCCTAGCTGCCTTTGTCTTTGATTATTTAGATTTTGCCTAATATTACTCTGAAAGCTTTTTTAGCTTATAGTGTGTATAACTATATCTGTGTAAAACTGCTGTTGCTTTAATTTTGCATGTGTATGCATTGAGCATTTTCTTATCCTTTTCCCTCTCTACTTCCCTTTAAGCATGTAACCCTCCTGCCAGTGTAAACCCCCAAGCTTCTGTGTCCTTCTGACTACTCGAGGTCCAAAGACATACCAGAATTCTGTGAAGTATCTGATACTTCCTCCCATGACATGAAAAGAGCCATTGGCTTCCCTGTGCTGTACTGCCTTGGGAAGCAGGAATAGTTATTTGGAAGTATGTGTAAAATACTCCTTACCTCCTTTAATTGCAACTAAATCCTGTTTCATTTTGTTCAAGTGAACGCTCCCTACCAGGACAGCCAGCAGCCATAGTCTCCTATTCTATATTCCCTATACCTTCCATTTAGCCTCCCTGCTAAAAACTATCTCCCCTGCTTTTATTTACTTTTCTTTTTTCTTCTCTCCTCTCCTATCCTCCAATCCCTCTTAATCTCCCTTTGGGAAAACTCTATTGATATTACCAAGAGTGACCATTAGAGGGCAGTAGAATAACTTTATTGCCCATTAGTTACTTTGCTTCTAAACTTTAGTCCTTAAACCAGCTTTTTGTCTCTTTCTGCCACTGATACCACCTGTACCTATCCCTTTTCCCACTGAATTTACCCTTATCTTTCCATTCCCTCTACTATTTAGTCCCTGACCTCCCGGATACCTTACACTGAACTTACCTCCCAACTTCACTGATTGTTTTTCCTCTAAACTGGCCTTTTTCCTTTACTACTTGCTTAAAGTCTCACTTCTTTCTCACTGTTTTCCTCCCTTACAACCCCTTTACTCTCAGACATCTTCCTTTCTCCTTCTCCTTCTCCTTCTTCTCCTCCTTCTCCTCCTTCTCCTCCTCCTTCTCCTTCTCCTTCTCCTCCTCCTTCTCACCCACTCTATACCTTAATGCTCACAACTACCCTACTCCTCCTCCCCCTCTTTTAACCTCTGCCCCTGCTCCAAAACATATAAATCCATTCTATACTTTTCGGGGTGCCATATTTCTAGCCTAGCCCCACTCCTGGCTGCTGAGTATCCCTGATGGTAGCGTTTGAGGTAAGTTTCTGCTTTGTACCTTCTCCTCTGCTTTTTATCTTTTCTCTACAAAAAGAAAAATAAGAGGGCAATGCCCTCTTTTATTTGCTGTTTTTGGAATTAAAATGTTGATGTTGCAATGCATCCATTATCAACTTTAGTAGTGGCTGTTGTCTCCCTATTCCTTACTGGTTGTAAGGACGCTCTGTGTAAAATATAAAGTATTGGTTAACACAGGATATTGACTTGATTATTGCCTGTACTGCATATTCTGAGGGTTAACAAGGTATTGGGTCATTTACCACCTCCTTCACCATATATACGATACCAGCTATTATAAACTGAATTAGCTAGCATTAGTCTAGTCATTCGCGCATCTTCTCTTTACTGTATGAGGAGCGTTGAATGTGTTTTGTAACTACTGATATCTCCCTTGATATTCTAGTATCCATTTAAGGATATAGCCTGCTTTTGAGATGGGTGTACTCATTCGCGCACTTTTCCTTACTGCATTACAAACGCTGAATGAGCAATGTAACTGCTGCTACTACCCTTAATTTCCTAAAACTTTCTTTAAAGGAGTTAGGCTGTTTTAACATTGTTGTCGTTTGCACGCTTTTTCCTTACTGTACTAAGAGTGCTGAACGAGCAAGGTAATTGCTGCTACCTCCCTTGAGTGTCTAGCACCCATCTATAGAATTTTAGCCTGTTTCTCTTTTTTTTTTTATTGGTTTCAGAGTTTCTTACTGTATAGTAAGGCTTTTTAACTCAGGCTACTTATCTGTACCTCTCATGTACGATTAAAAGCTAATGTATGCAATGGTTCTACTTTTATGCTTACCAGGTTGTGTTTTTTGCTCTGTTATGTCATTAGTTTGCTAAATAAAATAAAGCTTAGCAGGAACCACATAAGCAAACGGTTTCCCCAACCATTGCACTATTCTTCCAAGAAGCTAAACGAACCTCTCGCTCCCAGCACCTTAACCCTGAGGATATGCTGCAGTCTGGTTTTTATTACTGAATGGCTGTTTAAAACAAATGCATCTTAGCGTTCTTGCTTATATGTGACTGCGTTTGTTTATAGTATACAGGTTAGATTGTTACTTTTCCAATTTTTTAAGCCATAATTTTTAATTATATGTTATTATTTTGTTTATCTAAAGGTTACTGTTAATTAAAAGGGCCAGCATTCATTGAGAAGCACATAAATAGGTTCTTTTTGTACAGAATAACTTAGAGTTTGTTAGTACACTGTATCCTAGCTGACTTTGTCTTTGATAATTTAGACTTTGCCTAATATTACTCTGAAAGTTTTTTTGCTTATAGTATGTATAACTATATCTGTGTAAAATTGTTGTTGCTTTAATTTTGCATGTGTATGCATTGAGTATTTTCTTAACCTTTTCCCTCTCTACTTCCCTTTAAGAGTGTAACCCTCCTGCCAGTGTAAACCCCCCAGCGTCTGTGTCCTGCTGACTACCCAAGGCCCAGAGACATACCGGAATTCTGTGAAGTATCTGATAATTCCTCCCAGCACAGAAAAAGAGCCATTGGCTTCCCTATGCTGTACTGCCTTGGGAAGCAGAAATAGTTATATGGATGTATGTGTAAAATACTCCTTACCTCCTTTAATTGCAACTAAATCCTATTTTATTTTGTTCAAGCTCCCTACCAGAACAACCAGCAGCCATAGTCTCCTATTCTATATTACCTGTACCTTCCATTTAGCCTCCCTGCTAAACTCTCTCCCCCGCTTTTATTTACTTTTCTTTTTTCTTCTCTCCTCTCCTATCCTCCAATCCCTCTTGATCTCCGTTTGGGAAAACTCTATTGATATTACCAAGAGTGACCATTAGAGGGCAGTAGAATAACATTATTGCCCATTAGTTACCTTGCTTCTCACTTTAGTCCTTAAACCAGATTTTTGTCTCTTTCTGCCACTGATACCACCTGTACATATCCCTTTTCCCACTGAATTTACCCTTATCATCTTTCCCTTCCCTCTACTTTTTAGTCCCTGACCTCCTGGATACCTTACACTGAACTTACCTCCCAACTTCAGTGATTGTTTTCCTCTAAACTGACCTTCTTTCTTTACTTCTTGTCTCAACCCACTCCATTCGCCCTGTGGGCTCAATCTGCTGCCCTATCCTACCCCCAATTTCCACCCACCCCCACTGGTCCCAGACTTATGCTTCCTTAACCACACCCTCTCTCCCATCCTACCTATCCTATACTCCAACCAATCTACACAACTTAGCTACACCCCTCCTCTGCCAACTTTCTCAAGTGTCTCTATTTATAGTAATTTACCCTATCCCTTTACCATTATCTGTTCCTTCTTCTTAAAGACTCACCCATAACTAATATTTCTTTTATTTTCCTATCCCAGTCTAACCTCCATTGTATTTGTATAGGTAATCTTAGCAATATGCCTAACCAAGCTATCCTAACCAAGTTAATACTCATAGCCACACTTATACCTGTCCTCACCTCAGCCTATCTCCTCACCTCCTTTGAAAAAGTGAATTATTGCCACTTTAACTACTCTCCAAAACAAACAGCCATTCAAATTTCTACTCTCACCCACATTCAACTAAATATCACGTCCACTCCCTGCTACCTGCTAGCCAAGTACTATCGACTCACACACATTAAATATAACAACCTCACAGTAAGGAAAGGTAAATATCAAACTAGCTATATATATAACCTGGTTTTAAGGCTAAAGAATCCCTTTTTGAAAGATGGTGACATCCACCCTAACCCTGGCCCAGCCAATGTCTCCACAGTAAAACCTCACTGCTCCTTTCCCTTAACCCTAGTAACCCAGACCAGACTCCCCAACTCTTTACTAATAGGACATCTCAATATCTGCAGTATTACCAACAAAGTTGCCCATCTTAGGAACAAGCTTAGGAACAAATCTTGGGCTAAGTGGAGAGCTACCAAAACCATCTCTGAGCATCAAACTTTTAGACAATTGAGAAATATTACAAAAAAAGCAATACTCAGTGACAAAAATAACTACTATTGTAAACTACAGCAAACTCACCAAAATAATCCACAGAAGTTCTGGTCAAGCATCAATAGACTCCTTCACCCAGGGCACTCTAGTACACCAACCCCACTAGGGGCTGATCATAATACCCCCCATCAAACTGCCAATGCCTTCAATACCTTCTTCACAGAGACCATACAATCTCTAGCCATTCAACGATCCACAGACAACTCAAGTCTCCCTACCGCTATACCTGGTACTCTCCCAACATTCCAATTGCTACCAATCTCTATCACTGTCATCTACAAAATCATCCAAAAACGTAAGCCTTGTATGACTTCTGCTGACCAGTTACCATCCGAATATCTGCAAAAAGTAGCCAAAGCAGTTGCCTATCCTATATCTATTCTTATAAACAGAACCATTAAGGAGGGAACCATCCCAGACATCTGGAAAATCTACCACATTATCCCCCTACACAAAGGTAGTAACTCTAACGATTATTCCAACTACAGGCCTATAGCCCTATTATCACCCTTAGCAAAAGTTATGGAAAAATGTATTCACCGTCAGCTATTAGACCACTTAACTCAACACAACATACTAGCTAACTGCCAGCACGGCTTTAGGTCATTTCATAGTACCACCACTGTTCTCTTATCATTCACCGAGTCCATCAATAGAAACCAAAATAAAAACATCCTCTCATCAGCACTCTTCATTGATCTCTCAAAAGCTTTTGACATGGTAAACCACCCCCTGCTTATAAATACCCTTGAATCCCTTTTTCTTGACACCCAGGCTCTTCAATGGTTCAAGTCCTACCTTAGCAATAAGCAACAAGCAGTTCTCTGGGACAATAATCTATCCTCCCACCTGCCAGTCACCTTTGGAGTCCCTCAGCGCTCCATTCTAGGACCTCTTCTTTTCTCACTATTCATCAGTGACCTTTATATAGCAATTCCTCAAGCCACCTGCATGCAATATGCAGATGATTCTACACTCATATGTTCAGCTAACTCCACATCAGAACTACAATCTCTGACTTAGAAGATATTTAACACAGTAGAGGCATGGCTCTTGAAATATTGCCTCCTTTTGAATGCCAAAACAACTAAGCTCTTACTCTTTACAATTACCAGTAAGTCCTCCCCTATAGGTTCCTCAGTCAAATCCAATAACGGCACCCTTATATCGCCTGACTCTACCACCAAACTGTTAGGAATCACAATTGACAATAACCTCAATTTTGATAGCCATATAAATAACACTATTAAAACAGTAAACAGAAAAATGGGCTCCTTATACAGAATCAAACCCTTCTTAACTCCAATGGCTACAACCACAATTGCCCACTCTCATTTAATCTTAACTCTTCTTTACACTTCACCCATATATATACTAACCTAAAAAAAAATAATCTTCTCAAACTAGCTAACTCCTACAATAACATTACCAGATTTGCCACTGGTAATCCATTTAGAACTCACCACTGTCAGAATCTACAGCAGCTAGGCTGGCTTGAACTACAAAACATTCTGATATTTTCCCAACTTACCAGTGCCCACATTCGTTGTCAGTTTCCAGTCATTGTTTGTATGTGCTTGTGCTTCAATAAATACCTTTAGACTCATTCCTCCTATTGGTGAGCTCCCAGTGCATTTTTTGGTTTTGGTTTTACATCACTGGCATCTACATGGTTTTTTGGTCTTTTACGATGGCTGAGCTACCAGGGACCGAGTCCGAAGAAGTTCCACGAAGCACCTTTCCAGGTGAATTAAGGAAAATGATCGGACAGTTGTCCCAACTTATAGAACTACTCACTCCAGCATGTATCGCTTTTATTACTTTAACGTCAGGCGTTCCTGGCAACCAGGAAGCGGTGAGACTTGCACCAACATTGACGTCTAAAGACTGTTGGAATTATTGGTTCAACTGCTTTTAGAAACATTTCCAAGGCCAACGAACTTTTGGATACACCTCTTATTTTTCGAACCCAGGATGAGGGTGAAACGTCACCGCCAACAGTTGCTGGGGCTAGCGCCCATGTTTCTTCAGGTGACTCACATTCTTTTAATTTAGCTAGGGTTTCAAATGCGAAACCAACCCTGAATTTTCAAGATATGTTAAACAAAAACTACGAGTTTGGTAACAAAATTAAAATGGGACATGAACAACTTAAAACTCCCACATATAAAGATAACTTAGATAAATTGTATTTTCTCATGGACAAGTATAAGAAACTTGAAGTTGACAACTTTTATTTAAGTGGATGTCTTAAACAAAAAATAGTCCCTAAGGGACTAAGGGTTTGTAAATACCCTAATAAAGTAAAAGAGGGTATGGAATTTCATAAAAATCTTATCAACATTTTTAATCAATGTGGACTGGACATTGTTAAAGCTATTAGGGATGAGAATGAGAAAGATAAATTGTTGTTAATTAAGGACATGGAATGTGTGAATGAAGTTATTCTTCAAGATTTAATGTTCACTGTTGAAAGTGAAAAAGCTAAATACTTTGATATTTTTTTCCATGTAGACAAGAATTGCAATGTTAATATTACTAGGAAACAAGGTAAATTATTTAGGGATCTTAAAGAATATCAGGAAGGTGTAGCATACCCCAAACCAAGATCCTCCTATGTACACCAAGTATATGAAACAAACGATTTAGATGTCTTTGTCCCAAATGACCAACAGTCTGAAACAGTCAGAATAGATACAGACATGTTTATTCCAGATGAGGAAATCCCTTTAGAAGAGCCCCACCCACCCTTACCCAGACGTTCCAACCAGATTCGGAACAAGCCATATGTTCATTACAACTACAATCATTACGGACGTCAGAGGGGAGGGACAGGATGGTACTAAATCCTACACACACGGATGGTAATTCTATTGTGGACCCTCTCTTTTCACACAGAGGCTACAATATTTTCAATTATAGTTCAGTCTCTGTGAATATTCATCATTTTCACTTGTTTTCTAAGGGTTTTAAATATATTCCCTCGAGGAAGGTTAATTTATCTAGAGCCATTATAGATCTAAAAATGTTTATTAGGAAAAAGAACTTAGTATTATTTTTCAATAATAATACTAATTTTCTATCAATGACACCCTCGCTGAAGAGATCAAGTACTTTTAACCCTCCCCTTCACCCACAGTTGAAAAATCTTGAAAGTATTATGGAAAGAGAAATTAGGAAGGAAACAGCAAAACACAGAGTTTTTTCTAACCTTTCTAAAGAAGAAAATGAATTATTGGACACACTCAAGAAAGATCATACTATAAGAATCATGGAACCAGACAAGGGTGGGGGTACTGTGTTAATGGATGCAATACTTTATGAATCCAAGATGAAGGAAGAACTCAGTAATTCCTCGAAATATGTTATAGTTTCTGCCAATGAAGTTAACATTGCGAATTCTAGGATTCATTGTATGCTCAATGATTTATTACTGGAGGGATCTATTAGTTTAGACACTTTTAATTTTTTATTTAATAAAAAACCCAGAGTTCCATCGGTGTTTGGTATCCCAAAGGTTCACAAGTGTGTAACAGACCCTCCACTTAGATTAATTGTTGCTCCGGAAGGGGCAATTACTTCACCACTTGCCAAATTTGTTGACAACAAACTTAAAGAACTATCTTGGATGGGTCAAACCACACTAAAGGATTCTTGGGATTTCCTTAGACAATTAAAGCAAGATTTATTTTATGAAAATCTACTTTTTATCACTTTGGATGTAGTGGACTTATTCGGTAGTATACCACATGACACCGGTTTACTTTGGTTAGAAGAATACATGAACACTTTTGGAAAATTTTCCAATAATGATTTTCTTACTATACTTTCTTTGATGGAAACCATTTTAAATAATAACTTTATGTTTTATGAGGGTGAATTCTACAAACAGGCTTGAGGCGTAGCTATGGGGGCTACTTGTGCCCCAACCTACGCCAATATAGTTTTGTCTTGGTGGGAATATATTTTTGTTTTTAATAGTGAGTTTAAGGATTGTTGGATTCTCTATGAATGTTTTTTAGATGACATCTGCATTCTCTGGACAGCAGGAGAACAGAGATTTCTTGAATTTCTGTCCTACCTTAAAGGAACTACCAGTTTTTTAGATTTCACCTATCAGATTAATAAAGAAGTACTTAATTATTTAGATGCCAGTATTTTCAAGTTGAATGGTAGATTTTCTTCTAAAATTTATAGGAAATCAACATTCTCCAACTCTTACCTTCATTTTAAGAGTGGACATCCTTTTTTTCAGAAAAAGAATTTAATAAAAGGTCAACTGGTCAGGGTTAGTAGGATAACATCTGAGGATGGGGATTTTATTATTGAATGTGACAAGGTATGTGACATGTCTAAAGACAGAGGTTATCCACAAAACCTGATACAGCAAATAAAAAATGAAGTTATTGATGGTAGAAAAGACAGATTTTTTCCCATTTTAGGGCAAGAGCTTGTAACAATGGATCCTGGAACTACTCCTAATGTTATCTCCACAGACACCAATATACAAGATGCATTTGTACTTGATTTTTATGGTGATTCAGAAGTTATTAAGAAAGTGGTAGTTAGGGAATGGCAAAGATTTCAGGAAGTTACTGACATTGAATTGTTACGTCACAGTCCCTTGCATTTTACATTCAGAAAGGATTTAAATTTTAAAAATGTTTTTGAGTTTGGACAAAATTCACGTACGTTTAAACATGGAACTAAAGTAGGCACGTACAAATGTGGAGCCTGCTCACAATGTGGCTTTTTGTGCAATGCATCCCAAATGGAATTACCTAGTAGAAACAAAATTTTATATAGTAAATGTTATGCCAATTGCCACACCAACGGACTCGTCTATCTTGCCTTGTGTAAATTGTGTTTTTCTTTTTACATAGGCAAGACGGAAAGGAAATTGAAAACACAAATTTATGAACACTATTATGAAATCAGTAGGGAAAACAACAAAAATGCATTATATCACCATAAAATGGTTTGTAGAGATGCAAGTTATGCATTCTTTGTTTTAGAAGTAGTGGCTAAGGACATTAGGGGTGGCATGTGGGAGACACGGTTAGAATACCGTGAACTCTTTTGGCAGATATGGTTAGATGCCTCAAGACCCCCAGGACTTAACGATATGGTTTCCATCAAACCAGTTTTGAAATTAAGGCAAGCTAAATTATAAATTTTATTTATTAGTTATCAGTTTTATTAGTTTTACTAATTATCAATCATTTTTTAAACATATATTTTTATTTTTTATTATTTTTATCATGGGCATATTTTATTTGCAGGAATTATGAAATACACATATATACATACATTTTTTTTGTTACTGTTTAGAGTTTTAAAATGATTCAAAATGATTCATTATTATTTTGGATACATGTTTCAATATATATGTTTTAATATATATGTTTTAAAGTATATGTAGTTGTTTATATACATCAATATGATGGTTTTAAAACGGTCTTTTTGTCTTTAAGAATGAGCTGTTCAATCAATTAATCATTTATTAGATCGACCAATGACAGCAAGCACCTTTTATTTAATTGTATATATAAAGTTGTATTTCATTGTGAATAGCATCTGATGAAGTTGAAACGAAAACGCGGTTTATTCAGTGAAAGCGTTAATTTTTGTATCAGTTATTACATTCATTGTCAGTTTCCAGTCATTGTTTGTATGTGCTCGTGCTTCAATAAATACCTTTAGACTCATTCCTCCTATTGGTGACCTCCCAGTGCATTTTTTGGTTTTGGTTTTACATCACTGGCATCTACGTGTTTTTTTAACTCCTACAATAACATTGCCAGATTTGCCACTGGTAATCCATTTAGAACTCACCACTGTCAGAATCTACAGCAGCTAGGCTGGCTTGAACTACAAAACATTCTGATATTTTCCCAACTTACCATTGCCCACAAGTTGTTTTACCAACCAAACCACACTCCTATACACTCTAGCCTCATTATCCCCTATAAAAATCTTAATTCCCTACACCCTTCTAGCAAACTTCTAGCTAGCACAATCAAGTCCAATAACTTGGCATGTGACTCCCTGTTCTCCAACACTGCTGGAAAAAACTGGAATCTTCTACTAACTGAATTAACTTTACTACCTTCCCTTCCGCTCTTTAAGCAAAAGCTCAAAAGATACCTCAAAAAACATTGGTTATCGCCTTGCAACAACCCTGACTAATCTTCCGCTTCACTACTTTTATCTCTATATTGCCTCTTCTTACCAAAGCAATACTGCTTACCCCTCTGGAAGCAGTAACTGTCACTAGTAAAATTAAAATAACTTACTGTATGAATTCAATCTTTTAATGTGCTGTAAATTACCTCATGTATCATACTGTAAAATGACTTGTCTTATCCTGTATGTCAGTGTTTATTAGTGTAATATTCTTCATTTTAAGATTACTTCTTTGTATTTTGACATCCTTTCTTTTATTGTGTGATAAAATTGTTTTAAATTTTTTTGTGCTACTATTGGAGCTTTTCTCCCCGGACCGCTACTGAAAATGGAAATATATCCAGTTAGACTAGCCCGGTAAACAAATGTAAAATAAATAAAATAAATAAATTGAATAGTATAAATCAGTATAAATTCAATAGTATAATCAAGACTTTTGGAAGAGTTCTGAAAATGCAACAAAGTAGATTTCAGAACATGCCCAGATATATAATTCAAGATAGATAGGGAGTTCAAGGCAGGATGATCACGTTGTCTAGTAAAGAACCTTTACAGTAACATTTTGATTATGAGAAGTTATGTATAGACAAGGTGATTAATTCAAAAGGAAGGTATAGAAAGTAAAAATGTTAATTATTAACTATAATAAACAAAGAGTGATGAGCATGCAATGCACTTTAGTAATCAGTTAATATAATGTTAATAGGAAAAGAAGGAAGATAGATTTTGGGGAGAAGTTTACAAAGAAAGACTGGGGTTATTGCAAGTACTTGAGAAGTGAAGGAGGTAGACTTAGGATATTAGATTTAGAGAGGAGAAATTAAGACAAAAGAGAGGTGGATGTAAGGGAAGTCTGACAGTAATGAAGGGGCAGATTAAGAGGGAAGAGAATAAAAATGAAATTTAGAGTTAGGATATTAGGCTAGATGAGATTTGCTGATACGGAGTAGGTAAAGAGATATAATGATGGTAGTTGAGGGTATGTGTGATGTTATTTATTCATTTATTTATTTATCTATCCTTTATTGGCCAAGTTAGTCCCATTAGGCTAGTAGTTTCTTTTCTGGGGACAGCCGAGGTCATATTTATACTAGGAGAAATGTGGCCAGTGCATTTGGCAACTTCCCCTACTCATTTGATTCCATAATTGCCGAAGAGTTAGCCACAATTACGTGTACATGTCTCAATCCTGGTGCAGTTGAGGCTGACAGGACAGTGAAGGCAAATGCCATCTCACAGGAAGAGGATTCTGAAGCATTGTTTCCGAACAATTATGTTCACTGAATCGGAGCCAACAGTGAAAGAAGAGTGTGGTTACAGCCCTCCAGTTAGGAGGGTTGCAGGACGATATATTGCAGGAGATGATGCTACAAAGTGAAATAGAAAATGGAGGACAAGTGTTGTGGAGAAAAATAATTGATAAAATCCAGAGTGAAGAGGCTGAAGAAATAATGAAAAGGGTTAATGAAACAAAGAAAATCATATGTGGAAACAGTTGGAATAATGCAGGAACAGAAAGAAAAAAGAGATGATGGTCCGAAGATAAAGTACATGATGAGAATACAAAGTAAAAAAAGAGCAGTGAACTTAAGAGATATGAGGTAAGGGACAATATAGTTTTACCTCTGGGTGTTAAGGTACAAGAGGTAAGAGTTTTTATTTTGATAAATAGACTTTCTATGATATTATGTTTGAGATTTATAGGTTTATAAGTTCATAGGAGGTAACAAGGCTAGCGACCCTAGTGCCTTTCCATGCCTAGCCATGTTAATTCCAAGTATGGTACACAAATGCCACAGAGTTCGCTGAGCTCTCACAACCACTTTAATGTCACATAACATTGTAGGACAATACTTTTAAAACAGATCATAAATTCAAGTGATTTTGGCCCGCTAAATCAGGACTTCTTCAGAAACCAACCAACAAACCACCATTCTTACTTTTAAATTCAATCTCATTTAGTCATGTGAATCTCCAAGTTCCAGCCCCTATTTGATCTTAATTTTAGTTAAAAGGAAAATAATCATTTAGAAAATCACCCTCCCTTTAATTAACATTTATCATTTTGTCCCCTTTATCTTAACTAAAATGTAAAGAAATTCATTACAGTCAATTATTTCCTTACAGTAGTCATGTAAAAGGTATATCAATATGTATAAAACTATATATATATATATATATATATTTTTTTTTTTTTATGCTGTTGTTGACACTTACAAAGGTAGAAAAAGCATGCTAAAATAAATTATAAATTCACTTCCTTCATTGCACATTCTTCACCTCTCCAAAGCCTTTAACCTTAGTACACTTGTTATTGAGCCGTATTCATTTAAAGCAGGCAAGGTGCTGGCATTCAAAAATAGTTGTCACTGGAGTTCTGCTCTTTCTAATTTAAGACTCCAAGGGCCCCCTGAAAGAAAGAATATATGAGCACCTATATGACATTAGGAAAGGAAAAACAGCAAATGCCTTGTATAAACACATACAGGGTTAATCAGGCCACACATTTAAATTTATGGTTTTGGAAAAAGTCAACCAATATTTTAGAGGGGGCCCTTGGAGTCTTAGACTAAAAAGAGCAGAACTCCAGTGGCAACTATTTTAGAATACGGCTCAATAACAAGTGTGCTAAGGTTAAAGATTTTGGAGAGGTGAATAATGTGTAATGAAGGAAGAAATATTATAATTTATTTTAGCATGTTTTTTCTGCCTTTTAAGTGTCAACAACAGCAGAATATATATATATATATATATATATATATATATATATATATATATATATATATATTTATATATATATATATATTTATATACACACACATATTCATATACCTTTTACATGATTAATGTAAGGAAATAATTGACTGAAATTAATTTCTTTACTTTTTAGTTGACATAAAGGGGAAATAATGATAAATGTTAATCAAAGGAGAGGGTGATTTTGGAAATAATTATTTTCCCTTTAACTAAAATTGAGATCAAATAGGGGTTGGAACTTGGAGGATCACATGACTAAATGGGACTGAATTTAAAAGTAAGAATGGTGGTTTGTTGGTTTATTAGAAGTCCTGATTTAGTGGGACAAAAGCCCTTGAATTTATGATCTGTTTTTAAAAGTATTGTCCTACAATTGTATGTGACATTAAAGTGGCTGTGAGAGCTCAGCGGACTCCATGATGTTTATTTAACTTCCTTGGTTTGTTTCTGTTGTGAATGGTTTTGGAATAGTTAATTCCAAGTATTCCTATTTGTTCTTTTTGGGTAGTTTGCAAACGAAATGCATGTACAGAGTGGGTCTGTGATCAGCACTGGCTACCCCTGTCCATGAGGGACATGGGTGCCACCCCAGGGGCAAATTTGCAGTCTCCCATTCAATTATCTAGGTTGCCTTTGAATAGGGTCAGTGAGGATCTCTGTTTTATGTGAATAGGAAGTGTATTCCAGAGAAGTGCCAGTCTCTGGGCGACATAGCTGTCTCTCCAGAGACTGTTCAGAGAATGGACATTTTTTGTGTGTGAATATTAAAAGAAATATAATGATGTACCATGGAACAATTATGTGATAAAAGCTTTTTTTTCATGACAGAAAAAAAAGTTCATATTCAGTTTCATACAGAAGTAGAAATAGAGACTTTAAAAAGGCATTTAAAAATGTTTGCAAAGAAGTGAAGGACATTTCAAAAGTCTATGATAATAGAAGTTTATGGACTAGAGAATGGGACTATAATGTTGTTTTGAAAATGGAAAATGAAAAGATTGTGCATATTCCAAGTGTTATACGTTTTGATGGTAGTACAGGAATAGTGAAATATTGGGGACAATCAAAGACATTATTTTTGTGGGAAAGAAGTTCATTTTGCGAATAATTTTGAAAAAATCTTATATATGTGGGAAAAGCAGGACATGATGCAAAAAATGTGAGTTAGAATGGATTGAAAGGCCAAACTTAAGAGAATATGGAAGACTATAGAAGAAAAAGAAAACAATAAAGAACAAGGAGACAGACAGGAGGTAGAAAAAAGAGTCAGAAATTTGTGATAAGCAAGATATAACTAGAAAATAGTGATAGGAAAATAATTTTATTCGAAGAAGAGTAAAAGATGGGAAAAGAAAGTTTGAAGGAATTAATTTAAAAGAAAACAAGAAAGGAAGTGCGTAATACAAATTAAAAAGGTTAAATAATTTCTCCTAAATAAAGAAAAAGCGAGAGTAACAATGTAAGATTTTTTTGTAAATGTAAATAGTATAAAAAAATAGTAAGAAAAATAGGAATTTTAGAATGATGTAATAAATGTGACACAGATATAATTATATCAGAAGACATAAAATGCCTAGCACAGGAAGAAAGGCATAATAATGTGGCAAGACTGTTGCACTGGAGATTGTGCAAATATTATAATATTGAAATAGCTGAAAAACACTGGAAACATGAGCCACAAAACATTATAGAAAATTATGATGTTTATATGATGTGGGATCACCCATTGCATCTTCACCCTTCTTCCCAGTCCAAACTAACCTACAAGCCAATCTTATGTCTAACCTGGAACTTGCATATAATACAATTCCTAGATTTGCTGCAAATCAACCCTATCACTCACAGCACTACCTATCTTTGAAAGGGCTACAATGGCTAGAATTTCACCAACAACTCCTTCTACCTCAGTTACACTTGAGTCACTCCATTCTAAACAAATCCCCCTCCTGTCCTCCTCCCTCAACCTTCATCTCTCCTTACACTCCCACTCATACACTCAGAAGCTCTGACCAACACCTGTTAGAACTCTATAAACCCAATAACAACATAGGGAGACTTTTCTATAATCACTCTGTTGCAAATGCTTGGAATAAACTTCCTCTTTCTTTAAGAATTATCTCTAACACTAACTGATTCAAAAAATCTCTAAAAGACAGACTGCTAAACTTTTGGTTTTGCTTATGCCCTGACCTGACTTAATATATCCTTCCCTCCATTAAACTTTACCTCTCCTTACCCTTATGTTACTCTACATCTCTTCCAGCTTCTACCCCCACACATATCCTCTCTATATGTTAACTTCCTCCATATAATTCCTGCTCTAATTCCAAACAATAGCCTTGATTACAAACATCTAGCAGTGTATAAATGTTATAGTTTGCCTTGAGTAAATTTTCGTGATAAATTCTTGCATCTAAATGTATGTACTTACTTTTATTTGCTGTATTATTATGTCATGGTATTTCATGTATTTATCTTTTTTACTTAAACAAGTGGAACTTCTGCTGAAAAAGGGCTGTTACCCAGTCAGACTAACTCAATCAACAAATGTAAAAATAAACTAAATAAAACTACCAACAGTTCAAAAAATAGATGTGAGAAAACCCAATATAGTAGTCCAATAAAAGAAGATAAAAGTAGCATTGATCACTGAAATTGCTACAGCCAGTGACTACAGTGTCTTACGTACAGAGAGACACAATTCATAGAATACCAGGATTTGCAGGCAGAAACAAGGGAATGTGGAAGAAGGATACCCAGACAGTTCCAGTAGTGGCAGGAGCAATGGGTCTTATAAAAAGAATCTACAATCGTACTTAGATATGTTACCGATACATGTAACTCCACATGAATTGCAGGAGGCATTACTGGGCACATTGCAGATGCTGCTAAGAGTACTTCAGGCTAACATCAAAGATTGAAACAATACTAATTTCATGAACTTTAATCATACTTGCACTTAGAATGGAGTCCATTCCTGTCATGGTATTAGAAATCCAAAAGACTTGGAGAAATTAAAAAAAAAAAGAAAAAAGATTGCAAAACAGATAAATGATGGAATGAAAATATAATGTTTAATCTGGGAAATTAATTTTGTTTAGGAATAGCAGTATTATGTAAAATAATGGAAAATATATTAGATGTAATGTTAGTAAGAACAGGAAGATAAACCACCATTGGTGTCAGATGGGAAGAAAAAAATATTTAGAATTATAGCATTATATGCATATGTAATATGCAAAGAAAGGGAGAGTTTATCTTAACAATGACTGGACTATGTAATGGTAAATATGAATGTTATAACTGGAGATTTTAACTGTGATTTAAGAGGCATAAAGAAAAAGAAAGGAAGGGATATAAGAAAAAGTAAGTAATGAAATGTGGGAAGTTGGTTATTTAGAATAGAAAGTTCTGGATTTATATAGGAGGTGTTTTTAAATCAGAAATATATTATTATATAATATCTGAATTAATAAAAATAACAGGAGGAGAAGCAGTTGTAACAGGATTTACAGATCACTTTACAATATGGATGTAGATATATGAAAATAAAGAACATATAAAGATAGGAAAAGGAATAAAAAGAATAAATAAGAAAGAATGGAATGTAAACAGAAAAGAAGCAATCATACAATTATGGGAGATCATGTTACAAAGAAAACATTTTATGTCAACTGGTCAGAATGGTGGATTACATTTAAAAAACATAAGTTTTTAAGATGGGAAAGGGGAAGTAGAAAAACAGAAAAGAAAGATATGGAAAAACTTATAAAATACTTTTGAAAACTAGAGAAATTATAGTAAATATTATGAAAAAGAAAAGGAGATATGTAAAAGAAATTATGAAAAGATCAATAATTTGTTATATAAACAAAGGCATTTATTGCAAAGAATAAAGGAAGAAGTATCAGCATATTTAGGTAAGACTGTGAAAGAAGACAGTAGTATGATGAGAGGGAAAAATAAAGGACAGATAGTAAGAAATCAAAACAAGATAATGTATACCGTACTATGTTATGTGGAAGAAATGTTTAAAAAATAAAGGCTGTAATAAAATATGGAAAGTTAAAACTTTTTTAGCTCAAATAAATAAGGAAATTGAGAAAGACATCACTATGTATGAATTAGATGCAGTTCTTAGACAAGTTAATATAGATTCAGTAGCAGGTCCAGATGGAATAGGGTATGAAATGTATAAAATTTTAATAGAATAACAGAAAGAGTATTTACTATACATTTTAAATGAATGGTTGAATAAAGTTTTTGTTATAAACAATTGTGCAATGGGATATTAAAATGCATTTGGAAAAAAGGGGAAAAGAAGATATAAAAACTGGAAACCAATAGTACTAAACAGTACAGATTATACAATTGTCATGAAGATAATTCAACAAAGACAGGAAAATGTGATAGAAAGTATAATAGAAGACAATGTATATGGTATGAATGGAAGGGATGCCAATAAATATTAATAGTAATAAGAGAAATTGTAGATGATATTGTAAATAGAAGAAATTATGCAAAAGTTATGGTAGGTAATATTAATAAAGCATTTGCTTTAATAGAGCATAAGATATTATGGAAAATTAATAAATGCATATAATTTTGGTAATAGTTAAAACAGTTTGAATGACAGCATATACTAAAAATGAATTTTGATTAATGTCTAGTTAAGTAAATAAATAGAGATGAGTAATGGAATAAGACAAGGCTCCCCTATAAATAGCATATTATTACCTTTAGTTATGAATATGATAATAAGGTAAACAGTAAAATGAAGACTGCTAAGTATGTAATGCAGCCAGGTATACATATTCCAGTTTTAATGGCATATGCAGATAATATTACAATACTTACTAAAAATAATATATGGATGAAGGAAGGAATATTTTGTGCGGTAAATTGTTTAAAAGAAATAGCTATGCCAATAAACAAGAATAAAAGTAAAGGTTAAGTGGATATGATAAAAATAGGAGGAAACTCAAAAAGATAAATAAAATGTCACTTCCACTTGGTTTTAAATGCGATGTGAGCAAATAATTTTCTACTTCTGAAGAAGTTTGCTTTGGCGCAAACGAAAAGTGCTTCAAGTTTTGTTATTAAACGGAAGATTCGTCTCCTGAGCTGTGCTTTTTTTTGTTATATTATAAATAGGAGGAATACAGTTTACAATGAAAGGAATATCAGTATTGGGAATACATTTTGTAAATAAAACTATATGTGAAACACAATGGGAAATCTGTTACAAGAACTGAAAGAAATGTGTTGTCTGTGAAGCACATATAAATTATCCTAGAGAAAAAAGCTAATTTGATAAATTTAGTATTAATGGGAAAAATAGCATATTTATCAGGTATGTATATGATTCCAAGAAGATAAGAAAAACAAGTGTTAGAGGTTATATTTACTTGTATATGGGGAACTAGATTAAATTCAATCAAAAGAAGAGTGGTATACATGGACAAAGATTAAGGGGGATTAAGATTATTAAATCCAGTGGTATATGTAGATTCATTACATTTATATAAAGTGTCGCGATAGATAAATGAAGAAAATGAAAAACCTGTAGTAAGACTGTTTAAGTATATAAAGATATATATATATATATATATATATATATATATATATATATATATATATATATATGATTTTTGGGGAGAGATAGTAAAAGGAAGAAGAAATAAGAGAAAAATTATGTATTAAAGAAGAAATAAAAATTTATCAAGAAAAAATAAAATGTGGAAGATAAAGATTGATCAGACAGAAGAATGAAAAATATGGTACAATAATATAATGATATAATATTATTTTGTTGGCCCTTGGAAGCATTTATCAAAAGAAAAGTTTATGACTATAAAGGAAAGAAACAAGTGTCGTAGTAATAAAGGAGAATGCCAGGATATTTCTGCGGAGATCGGGAATAAAGAAGTTGCCAGTAAAAGCAAATATGTCTTATAAAAAGAAAAGTGATAGAATGTTTGTACTGCGGAGAAGAAAAGACCACAGAACATATTTTTCTAAAATGTAAAAGAGTACAGAAATTGTGGAAAAAAAATATATGAAGACATTTTTTCAAGAACTAAAAAATAGTAATGACATAAACATGAAAATGACTGAATATCTTTTTATGAAAAAGAAAAGAGAATATAAGAAGAATAGACAAACGTTATTTTATGTAATATGGATAAATTGTAATGAGAGATTAAATTATGTTCAATGGAAAATGAATTTTGTTAGTAATATTAAGGGAAATCAGACTGTGCTTATATAAGAAAGTATGGGGGTCTAGTTTAAAGAAAAATACATCAAGACAGAAAACAGTAAAATCTTATAAAACCTTGTAGTTTTGTAAAAATGTATAGAATCGTGTGAAAATGTAAATATGTAAATAACGTGTAATGAAAATAACATGTAAATAAAAGACTCCTATTTTTTGGAGATGCTCGACAAGCAACAAGTATGAGACTTAAGGAAAATAGTAGCATGGAGGAAGACAGAAAAGCTATGAAAAGTTTGGAAGTAGAAAGTAAGAATTTGGCTAAAAAATGTTTGATATGGACCTTCAGAATAAAAACAAAGATTACTGCATGGTAGATGTTACAATTGAACAGTGTCTATCTATCTCCATGGAGGAAGAAGTAAGTGAGTTGTTTGAAGTGGTGCAGATAACAGAACTGCCACCAGAAGGGCTTGCAGGTGATGTTTTGTTAAAATATAATCAAACATGATGATCTATGTAAAAGTTCTGCTGTTTTGTGGGGGGAGATGGCAAATAATCTTTCAGAAGTGCTGTGGATTGTAAAGTGGAAAAGGTACCAGGTGATGTGGCAGTAGAGAATGCAGCAGTTAAACTTATGTAGCAGTGACAGAAAGTAAAACAGGAAAGCAGCAACAAATTAAGTTGTTTGGTTTTGTGGCAGCAGATAATGCAGTAATAATACATATGTAGCAGTGACAACAATCAACAAACTTTAAGTAAAACTGTTTTTCAGAAGAAGAGAGGACCAACTGTGGGAATAACAACAAAGAATTACATTGTACTAGACAGATATTATGTATGGGATGATTTGGTAACTGTTGTGGGTTTTAAAGCTCAAAAAATTTGGTCTTTTATCCATATTGGGACAGAGACATTTTGTGACTTCACATTTGAATCTGATGGACTGATGAAATTTCTGGAACAGTGTAACAACAAGAAACACCTTTTATTCAAGGGACAATTATTTGTTTTCTTGTAGTATGTTACTTTGCAGATTAGAATTAATGAACTAGAAGAGGGCAACATTAAAAAAATGCATGCAGGGTCTTTGTGAAACACTAGCAAGTCTCATTATATCTGTTATTTACTAGGTCATACAGATATCGGGGATTCCTTAAGACTGGAGATATGCACTTGTTAAACCTGTCTATAGAAAGGGACGTAGGACAAACCCAGAGTTATACAGCCCCATTAGTTTATTTTCATGTTGTGGAAAATAATGGAGAAGGTTATATATTGGTTAAATTATTGTCAGAACTGGAAAGGTTTGTACTTGAAACCATTTATGAGCATGCATTTGTTGAAAATAAAACTATTGCCACCTGTAACATGATGTTCTATAAAAATGTAATAACAGCTATGAATGAAAAAATGATGCTGTGATGTAATTTTTGTAAATTTAACTTCAGCATTTGATAGGGTCATTCACAAAACACTCATCAATAAATTAGAACAGCTAGGTATTGATGTACTCTTGATAAGATGGATAGCTGCATGGCTTACAAATAAGACTTGGCAAGTATCAGATAGGTGAAATTTGAGGTTACAGTCAGGGTTCTATCCTAGGCAGGTGAAATTCAAGGTTACAGTCAGGGTTCTATCCTAGGCCTATACTTGTTTAGACCATAGCTTTCATATCTATATTTTTCATCTGAAGTGTTCTACAACACTGTATGCAGATGACTTTGAAAATGGGTAAATTGATTACACGTGTCACAGATAGGGCATGCCTGCAAAGGAACTTGATTAAATTGATCATTTGGGCACAGGAGAATAATATGCTGATAAATACATCAAAACTAACCATATGAGATTTGGGAGACATAAATTGATAGGTGACCATTTAATACAGCACACAGTGGTTGAAACTGTAGATTCATTTAAGGACCTGGAAATATTGGCCAGCTTTGAGCTTTTTTAAGCATATCAATCAATTGGTTAATGATAGTTATAGAAATATAGATTGTATAATAAGATTTATAACATCTAGGAAATCAGAAATGATGAACTAATTGTTTGTTAGTTACTTTATACCCAGACTTGAATATGAAATATCTGCATGGAAACCTTATAAGAAAACAAGCATGAATAAACTGGCAAGTGCACAGTAGAAATATACCAGGGGCATCCATGGATGTCAATACTTAAATTATTATCAAAGACTTTAGTCTTTAAAATATCTCAACTCGTACAGTGTCTCATATAGGTATTTAAGAGAAGGCCTTGTTCTGGTATATAGGACATTTAGAGCTAACTACCTCTGGGAATGTTTGGGGTTATCACAAACTAGTAGAGAATCATCATACAACCTATGTAGACGAACCTTTTGGCATGAGAAGTGTATAATTAGTTCTCTGAGAGAGTAGCTGGTACATGGAACAGACTACCAAATTACATTAAGGCAAGCACCACTTTTGATATTTTTAAGAACAGCCTAGACACTTATTATAGTAGCAACTGTTTTAGCATATTAGCAGGCTAGAAGGGCATTATTGCCCATGCTTGAATTATTTGTGCATATATATATATATATATATATATATATATATATATATATATATATATACACACAAGTGTATATGTATGTATGTATGTATGTATTTCAGTAAATGTGAACAGTGTTAACACTGTAAGAAGGATAGGGATACTGAAATGGCATGCTAAATGTGAATAGGATGTTATTCTACTAGAGGATGTCAAAGGCCAGCTCAGCTGATTGAAAATCAGCTGATTGAACTATACTGGCTTTTCCTGTGAGAGATTGAGGAATAGTGGGGAGGGGGAAATATGCACTTTCCACATAATAGTGAGATCTCAGAGTTGGCATATTTATTTAGTTGAGGGAGGTGCAGCCTCCAACATGGGGAATGCAGAGGAGGGGGCTTGCTTTCCTGCAAAAAATATATAAAGATACTTTCTGGGTTTTTTTTTTTGTTTTTTTTTTATGTTTTGTTTTCAAGTATCTGTGGATCTATTTTATTATATTTCATTGAAATGTCAAACACTGGGGTGGGGGTGGGGGGGTTGAAAAAATACTTCTTCGTCTTTTGGCTTTTCCCGGTTAGGGGTTGCCACAGCGGATCACCTGTCCGCTCATGATTGGCTATGGAGTTTTACGGTGTTGAGTTGCCAGCCCGGTGCCCAACCTTCCACAGAAGGCACACAAATGCACGCACTCACACGTAGGGCCAATATAGAGTGTCCAGTCCACCAGTGCTCATAAAAGGCAGAATCCAATGAGGGGGCATTCAGTGATACAACAAACTAAGTCTAATATAAATAGTGCTATAGTGTCAATGCCATCATGTTTTTTGCCCTGGCTTTTTCTTACAGGAAAAATCAATTATTGATTTCTGCTGTAGATTTCATGATACTGCAATTCCAACTGCAGTACTACTTTCTATGTACACTAGACAAATAAATATCACTTTGTGACTTTCATACATAATTGCATATAACATGCACTTATTTTTAATTTCCATCAGTCCATTAAATATTTAAATGTTGTTTGGATGGTTTGTTTGTTCATGCAATGTTTTAACAACAGGTTTAAGATAATCAAAGAAAATAAAATCCAGTACAGATCTTGGTTTCTGATTTGTTACATGACAACCTTTAGGTCTTTAGGCAGTACTTTAAATACCTAGGAAGGATATAAAGAAGGATTCATTTTAGCCAAGTCAGGAAAGTGAATCCTCATAGTCAGGTTTGAAAACTGGAACGTGCTCAAGGACTGCAGCTGAAGTTACCAATAATGATAGACTTCAAGCTGGTGAAGGTCTGGAAGACAAAAAGAATATATTGGAACCCACTGATAAGTTACTATCCCCTTAGAAAAGTTGTAATATTATGAATTTATAAAACTATGAAAATCCTCTACTGGGGTAGAGGACAGTAAGATTTACTATTATTTCCTGAATTCCTAAAACAATTGTTTTTTTTGTTTGTTTTTTTTAACACGACAGCTTAATTTTTATTTTTTATAATGTGACAGCAGCCAACCACATTTATTATTCAGCTTTATTGAAAAATATTGTTAGGTCTATCAATTTGCTGATACATCTGTTTGTCTGTGTACTTATCAGCCCTCTTACAATGTTTTCTGAATATAATGTAGACACAATGTTTTTCATTTACATAGACTGAGTGCTTATGCCCTTCTGGAAAAAAATATGTATTTAATTGTGACATGCGTTTTTATGACAGCAAATGAAATATTATATTTGTAATGACAATACTTACTAAAAGCAGTGAATTTTGCCACAGAAGGACAGAAGCTGCTTTCAAAAACATCTGCTTTAGTAGAAGACAAATCTTATCAGCAATACCTTTGTCTCATTATGGTTACCATGGATACTAAAAAATTCTAGCGATACTTTCTCCCAAAAGCTGAGTCAGGAATGATCTTGCAGCTGATGAATCCATATTAAGATAATATATTTTTGCATGTTGGGGAAAAAGTAAAGTGTTTACCCTAAGGTGGTTGGCTATTTTATCTCATTATTTTCTTGATGGCTTCCCAAACAAAAAATGGATATCTACAGTCATTAAATGCTGATTCTAGTCATTTGAAGGAAACACACGTATGTTACCTAAAAGGTCTTAATAGCTTCAGTAGAAATTGTAGTAGCTGAGTTTTTAAACCTTTCTGCAGTAATAAAATGATGAAACTGTGCACATATTTCTATTCATCATTTGCTCCAGGCAGAAAGTGAAAAATAATCCACAAAAAATGTTGTCTACTGCATTTTTATGTACTTGCAAATATTACAACATTCTCTTATTATTTTCTGTCAAATATAGCAAAACACTTATGAGGGATTTTTCTAGCATGCTTAAAAAGCCTAAATTAATTAAAGTAATTTATATTATGATTTGTCATTCTTTTTGGAGTGGCATGAACCTAATCCATCTCTAAAACAAAATTCTGAATCAGAATGAAAAGGTGTTGGTCTGTAAAACATTAGAAATATTATAAATCTGTTCACACAAATGTGTTGAGTAAATGGGCAATACTTTCACAGAATCTGAGATAAACTACTATTAGAAAGCAATGAGCTATTAAAGATCTTCAGCCTGTATTATAAAGTGCATGCATATTTATGTACCCATATGAGATATACATATATACAAATATTTATATATAGCTAGATAGACAGATATATGTGTGTGTGTGTGTATGTGTGTGTATAATTACAAGGCAAATTAGACTAAAGCACCAATTGTACCTTGCCAGTGCGCATCCTTATGCTGTAGCCCCATCTCTAGAAATTTGTGTCTGTGAGCCAACTGTCAGTTACTGTATGGGTGCGTCTCTTTTCTCTGCAGTACATGACTGTATATTTTAGGAAGACAGTGTGGGGAATATTTCTATTTCCCAAATCGTCACTTCATCGAGTGACAAACCATTGAGATGAAGTTGCAGAAATGCCGGGAAACTAACCACTTGGCCACCATGGTGAACTTTGCCCTTTTCTCCACTGTAGAGCGAACTCAGAGTTGGTATATTTAGTTACAGGTTGTGGGGGGCACAGCCCCCCACTGGAGTGGGTTTGATTTGTTTCTGTTTCATTTTAAAGCGTTGGTGGCCCAACATATGTGTATCTAGTTATCTATATATAGAGCAAGAGTGAAAGATTGATAGAGATATATATATACTTGCACGCATGCACACACACACACACACACACACACACACACGTAAGCATAGGTCTTGTAGGCTCATTAATAAAATCTACTAATGACTAGCAATACATTCTCGTTATTGCTAACTATGATAGAAAATTTCTAAAGCATACTGTTGCAAAAATCCAATGCTAAGTCAATGGAGAAAGACTTAGCGTTAAATTGCTCCAGTGTAGGGATACCTAAAGATATAATCTCAGACCAGGGAGTGCTACTTATGTCTAGAGTAGTGTAATAGCTTTGTCAGTGTTTTAAAGTAATTAAGGACTTCATTGTACCACCTTCAAACTGATTGGTTAACAGAGTGCTTTAATAAAATTCTGAAGTCTGTGCTAAAGAAGGTCATAGAACCAGTTGGTAAGAACTGGGATCACTCACTTCTCTACCTCCCATTTGCTGGTAACAGGTCTGCTGGTTGATGTGGAGTTACCCACTTTGAGGATCTGCCCTTCACAAAGCCGGAGTGGGTAAGATCCAGGGTTTGGAGGTCATCTGTGTCTTTATTTATGAGGTCCATAATGATACTTTCCATGGTCTTACAGATAAGACTGGTCAATCTTATGGGTCTGTAATTCCCTGGGTCTGTTGCTAGGCCACCTTTATGGGCGGGAATAACTATAGCTGTTCACCATTCTGCAGAAACAAAGCCTGTGGTTAGGCTATGACAGAAAAGGGTACTTGGTGGTGATTCTAGTTTATGGTTTAGCCTGTGATGTCATCTGGTCTCATAGAGGCTGTGTTTTTTGCCTTGAACAGGGCTTTGAGGACCTGCCCCTCAAATATGTAGGGTTGGGGGGGAGTTTGGAGGAGGGTTTGTTGTAAGTTAAGAGGGGATAAGGGAGTGACGTTTTTGCCAAACCTATCCACTAGTAGGTTTGCTATCTCTGCGGGGTCAGTGTGTGTGATACCATTGGCCACTAGTTCTGCACATGCTTGGGTCCTACCCTTTAGGTTACGTACATAGTTGTAAAAGGCCATATGGTTATCCTTGGCAGTACTTGCAAGGTTTCTCTCAAAGGAGCTCTTGGCTGGTTTGACAAGTTATTTTATTTGCCTGTTGAGTCTGCAGAGGGTGCTTTTCCAATGTTGGGGCCTTGCCTTTGTATTCTTGGACAGCAACCTTTTGCATTTATTGTAGAGTTTGTTGATGCTGGATGTCCACCATGGCAGCTTCTTTTTACTTGGGGCTCTGGCTTTGATTCTTTCTGATATTCAAGTTTATACACTTATGCAAGTCCTTGTTCAGGGCTTTAGTGTAAGCTTCAGTGTAATTACCACATCCAGCTTGGGGTAGGGCTTGGAATGCATTTATACCTTCACCTAGGAGGGTATAGTTTGCCTTGGGGAAGTATTTTAGTCTCATGTCATCCTTTATGAGTTGAAGGTGACTGATTTGTGGTCACTTTTAACTAATGAGTGCCCAACAGTTGCAGCAGTGCACATGTTTGACATGGTGAGGACCAGATCTAGAATGTTTGTTCCTCTTGTTGAGGTATGGACAATTTGTTCCAAGGCATTTGAATTCACAAAGTCAAGGAACTTTTGTGTTAGTGTGTTTGGGCTAGTGTAGGTTTCCTAGTTGAGGGTGGGATAATTGAAATCCCCCAAAACCAGTGTTCAGTCAAATTTGAACTGTCTTCAGTTTGGTTAAGTAGGCTTCATGGGTGTCATGAACCATGGAGGAGGATCTATAACTGGCTAAGACCTGAATGGGAGTCTTACCCACCATAACCTGGACCTGGAGTAACAACATAGAGGTGTCCAGTCTAACTAGACTGGAGGTGAATTTATCTCTAATATAGACTGAAACACCACTTTGTTTGTTTTTTTACACATTCATTCTGTGGTCTAAAGGTGTGGAAGGCATTGTAGCCTTGCAGGAGCATGGGGTACTCTCTGAGACCTTAAACCAGGTTTCTGTGACTGTACAGACATCTACATCTTCTAGTGATAGAAGTGCCTCCAAAGAGTGCAGCTTTGGTTTAAGCTCCTAGCATTTAGCAGCATTACCCTTATTTTGTTCTGATTGGTTAATTTCACATCAGTAATTTCACAGGGGTCAGTGTTTTTCAGAAGTTCAGATTAAAACTAAGGGTTTGTGGCTGACCAAGTTTGCAGACAACTAAAACTAGGTGTAATCATTGAATCCCCAAAATATGTCAGTGTACTCCAGTAGGGTGTCACACAGACCAACGGCTGGTGTATTAGTCACAGTCTCAAATTGAATGCAAAGAAATGCATCATCACTCCCTTCAGCACAAACAATGTCCCTTCATACTATCAAATCAACAACAATACTCTAAGTACCCATGAAGTGGTAAGGGACCTGGGATCACAGGTTGACTCAACCTTAACTTCGACTACCACATGTCTACTGTAGTAAGGAAAACTTTCCATGTAGCACACTTGATTAGTAAAGGCATTGCCTTGAGAGCAAAATAAGTTATAATCCCCCTATACTCTGCAGTTATCCAGCCCATTATTGAGTATAATGTCCATTCGGCATGTACCACACTAAGCACCTGCAGCAATTAGAGAGACCTCAGAGGTTTCTAACAAAGAAAATCAATGGGATCTAGCATTTGCCTTATACAGACCAACAAAAGTCTCTGTTACTATACTGTATATCATATAGACTTCTTAGGGGAGACTTATACCTGGCCTACAGAGCAAGACCCAAACCTAATGAACTTGCTGCATATCCATAAATCAAATGGGTCTAGGGTTACCCATTCCAGGGACTTAAATATGGCCTGCAGCATGAATAGGACATGCTGAAGGGACAGATTTATCTCCCAGCGACTACCATGTCTTTGGAACAGGCTACCAAATCATATGAAACAGAACACCTCTATGACACTGTTCAAGAGGAACCTGAATGAGTGGATGGGGCACCATAAATTCTTACCGGGGATAGTACCCACAACCCTCCTGGACATGGGCAGTCATCACTAAATGCAATCTTTGGCATTGACTAGCACTTCTATGTTATTACATTAGGTTGAAACGGTTAGGCTTAAAATGACCTCTGGGTTGATAGCCTAGTAATCTCCTCTGATCCTATGATCCCATGTAAGAAAGATACCCCAAGCTTCAACAGTATTTACCTCATATCTATGGCTTATGAGATGGCATGGCCATCACCTCCTTGGCATTATAAATGCTAATGCCCTTTTATATTTTGTTAACACTCCTAATAGGGACCCCAAATCCTTTGATCTTATTCTCACAAACATGGCTACTTCTTATATATATATATATATATATATATATATATATATATATATACATAGATCCCCTATGAAATCCCAAACACACAAAATCCCGACACCCAAAATACCGAGATGAAAAGCCTGAGACCCCACGTTACTGAAAGGCCAGAAGCTCGAAATTCAAAATCCCAGTGTTAAGGGATTTTGAGTTAACGCTTCTGGTGTTGCGGTTCAGGTAAGTATGTGTGTGTGTAAGTGTGTTTGTGAGGGGCTTTAGTGTGTGTAAGTGTGTGTGTGTGTGTGTGTGTGTGTGTGTGTGTGTGTGTGTGTGTGTGTGTGTGTGTGTGAGGGACTGTAATGTGTGGGTGTGAGTTTGCTTTGTGTATATGTTTGTGCGATCTCGGAGTTAGAATAATAAAGTAGGGGGGTGTGGGGGGCACAGCCCCCCACATGAGGGGTGCAGTGGGGTGAAGCACTCCTGCTTATCTTTAGTGTATGGTGGTTTGTTTGGTTATGGGGGGGGAGAGTGTGTGTATGTTTGTATGTGTGCTGTATGTATGTATGTATTAGTTTTGCGATTTTGAATTTTGCGTTTTCAATGTTTTGGTAATATGGCATTTTGGGCTTTTCGTCTCGGTAGTTTGGGCGTCGGGATTCTGTGCATTCGGGATTTCGTAGGGGACTAATATATATATATATATATATATATATATATATATATATATATATATATATATATATATATCATCTTCCCTTGTTAAATTGGACCATAAACAGCAGAACTTTTCCTTTAGACCTTCTGGCACTTCCTATGCAAATACTTCTGTGTTTAGGGACTTCTCAAAAGCAAAACTTATTCACTTACTTGATGATCTAAATAAATTCCAATGTAATCCTCCTCTGGTAGATCCTATAACTAAAGCTGCTGCCTATTCATCTGCCTTCTACTCCCACTTAAATAGTTATACTGATAAGGCTGTTGCCATCTCCACCAAATATATTGAGGAATTAAAAAACAACAATTCCCAAGAAGAATACCTCTACTCAGTTTCTGTTAGTCTCCTCCTTGAGGATCTCTATTTAGTCTTTTGAGATACGAAGGATCCAAGCCTAGCTGACTATCCATTCATTCATACAACAAATGGCTCCACAAATACAAAATTAACGGAATTAAATCATAATCAAGGAATAAATAAGACACATTGATAGATTCATATCCTAACATATCTTCCATTTCTGGAACAAATTCCTGCTGTATTTCAAGCAGAGTAGCACACTAGTGACCTTCAAGGTAAATCGAGACTGTCAGATGAGCAGCCTGAAATTCTCCCCTGCCCTCCTTATGGCTGGAGGGAACTTCTGAATATGAATTATTGCTTATTATTGTAATGGTCTGCAGACTGATTGTCAAGTATTCATCTATGAATCTCTCAACCTATGACATACCTAAGAACACTTTGCAGAAAGAGCAACCTAGTTTAAATGTGTAATATATTATACAAAATTGCAAGTTAGGAAGGAAATTGTTATACCAGTAGTGCTTGACCAAATGTATGCAAAGGGCATGAGAAATGCAATAGAGGGTGTATAATTCACTTTCCAGACTCAGGCCATTTAAAGAAAGGAATAAATGTTAGTCCCATCTGCTGACAACAGGTTCCTATCAAAATGGCAAGGACCCACTGAGGAGTTAGACAAAATAAACAAGGTGAACTGCAAAAGAAGACAGAATGGAAATAGAAGGCAATTGCAGATATATCTCATAAATGTGTCAACACCACAGAGGGAAGCTAAAGAATCTAAGATCGATGGTAGAAATCAATAGTAAAGAACCAGGGAGCATTATGTTGAAACAGACGAGACTTTGTTTAAGACCAAGAAAGAAGTGAAAGAATTCTTACCGAGAATCTGAAGTTTTGATGAGTTGTGGAATCTGGTTTTATTTGTAGAGGCAATTGTCATCAAAGTGTTCTGTTTTACATTAACGTTTCATTTTGTTGCAGTAGCCTATACTGTCTAAGTATAATACACTGATTCAGTAGAGAGTGGCTTTTGTCAAAATGACACAAATTTTCCTGGCAGATACCTTAATTTGACAATGCTTTGAACTCTACATTACCATTTTACAGCTAGTAAGCTGACAGTTTTTAACTATTAGCACACATACGACACACCATTCCTGACATTGGTAATGCATCCCAAAAAACTGTCAGTATGATTGGTGCTATATCATTTTTAATCTTTGTGTTTTCTGACAGAGGTTGTATAAGCAATGTTGTAGCATCAGTCTCTCAAACCCTCAAATTACAGGAAAGTCTTTTAGCCTCCCACAAACATCTGAATAGTAGTTTAGGTCTATACATGCGAAAAAAAAAAAAAAACATGCTGCATGCAGTGCAGAAGCCATCTGCCACCACACAGGTGTGAAATAATCAAGATTTAGTACTTTATTTTTCAAATACTGATTTCATATCAAAGATCCTAGTGAGTCTGGCTCACAACATATCACTGCCATTTTGCATGTAATTGGGTAACTAACAGCACATTAGAAGGCTGATTTGCAGGGAACGTTCATAGACACACACACACACACACACACACACACACACACACACACACACACACACACATGAAAATGAAATTATATCTAATATGATTGACAATGGAATTTCTGTGGATGAGTGTATATCAGAAAATTAAAAGAGTCATGCATGATAAAAATGAAGTTAAAGAATATAAATGTTCCATTATTACTCAAAATAGATTTGAGGTAATAAAAACATATGAAGGAAAAGATGAAAGATAAAAAGTGCACAACATGAAAATTGAACTCGGGTGCATGAGACATACCCCGGGATTCATGAACCTTGCGCCAGGCGCACGCATGGCGTAGGCGCCACAACGCCAGACATGGCCGCCGAGCGATTCAGGTACGATCCAAACCCATGTGCATCAGCGGCGTACGCCGGAGTTGCGCCGCCTCCGGCGTAGGTATGTTAAATACCCCATGTGCGGTGTTGCACCATGCAAATGAAGGCAAGTAGCGATTCACGAAGTGGCGGGCGTAGCATAACAACGCGGCAATGTAAACCAAAAAAGCGGTTTACATATATCCAAACATGACATAGGAGTAGCGGAAGGCTGCCAGCGTCATGTGTCATAGTGGTGCAACATGGCAATGTGGAAAGAAACCGAGAATGTCAAAGGAAAACCTGCAGAAAATGTAAATAACGACATAAATGTCATGTATGCATAAAAACCACAGCAGAACCCCAGGACATGTCAGCGGAAGGTGAGGAACAATGAAGTAATATGACAATGCCATAAAAGAGCAGTATAAGACACATCAGCATCACAGCCACAATACACCATAGTATGAATGGAAAGCCACAAGCACAGCCCAAGGGTTGCCAAGGAGTGGCGTCGGTGTCTGGCGCCGTAACCATGTATTAGTAGTCAATGCCATGCAAATGAGGCAGATAATACTGAATCGCAAAACCCCCGCCGGCGTAAGGCTGCACCAAGCGGCGCAGCGGTAAAACACCGAGGAGTGGCCTAGAGGAATACCTGTCAATCGCAGAGGGTGTGCCGCTGTAGGAGGAAGCACATTGGAGCCCAGCAAACCTGGGCTGTACAATGCACATCACAGCATCAGGACGGCGTGTGAGGAAATAGATGCGCTGAGAGTATACAATGCGGCGCACAGATGCATGTGCACGAGGATGACGGCGTTCCCCAAACCAGTCATGTGACGGCCGCCCGTCAACAACCATGGATACAGGAAGGTGATGCGGAGAATATGAGGAAATCACGGAAGCAGTGCAATTGGAGTCGTAATGAGCAATTAACACCAATCAACCGACGGAGGGCAATCGGCGGCAGCTGACAACACTGCATGCAGAAATCTGCAAAACGCCAAATGGGAGGAATATGAATGCAAAGAAAGTAGTGGATGTTGCAGAAATGCAAAGAGCGAAGAACCGATACAGCACAGCCAAGGAGAGAGTTAGCATAACGGCGGCAGACAAAATGCATGAGATGCCATGTGCCTGCAGGATGCACTCCCGGAAATAGTAGGTGCAGCGTGCAGAAACAGTAAAGTAAGGTGTAAAGCTAAACCAATGCAGGCAAGTGTAATGTAACACCAAAGGCAACAGCGTTGCAGTGCCAATGGTAAAACACGGTAGATAACCCACAGATACGGCAGCAGAGACACACCCAATGACATCACCGGGTGTACAGCACAACACTATAAAGTGGGAATGCACACAACACACAGCGCGAATTCCCAAATGCTGCGCCTTACGGTGTAAACACACGGGGAACTTTTAAAATGTATATGTTGGGTGCTGCCGTGGCTGTGATGCATCAGCATGTGTTAGAGACAGACGGAGTTGCGGAGGAGGGTGCCGACAACTACCGGAGGCCTCAGAGGAGAAGGAGAGTGTTCAGACCAAGGGTGACCTACCAGGGGCTGCAAGACCTGGAGATAGTAGCGCGTTACAGGGTGGACAGGGACACGTTACAGCAAATAGTGGAGCTGTGCCGGCCAAGCCTGAGAACAAGAGACAACAGAGGGGAGCCCATCCCAGTGGACACAAAGGTATGTGTAAGCTTGCGAATACTGGCAACAGGTACCTTTCAAAGGCCAACCGGGGATATAATGGGCATCTCACAGGCATCAGCATCCAGGGTACTACACCAGTTTCTGGATGCCATGTTCTGACATGCCCATGAGTATATATACTTCCCCAGATCTCAGGAGGAGTTGGCTAGCAATATCGCCACTTCCACCGTGTGGCACAATACCGGAGGTACTGGGTGCGATAGACTGTCGCACATAGAAATCAAGTCACCACCGGTGAGCAGGGTAGGCGCTACATAAACCGCAAGGGATTCCCCTCCATCAATTGCCAGGTCGTGTGCAATGCGCGGGGCATTATCATGGATGTGTGTGCTGGCAGCCCGGAAGCTACCACGACTCCCATATCTGGCATGCCTCACAGCTGTATCAGGTATTAGCCAGGGGACATCACACAAGGTCACCTTGTGGGGGATGCTGGCTACGCATTGGAGCCGTGGATGATCACACCCATCAGAAATGCACACACACACATGCAAGAACGCCATAATGAGGCACACGCACAAACCAGAATAATCATAGGCGTGTGTTTGGGATGTTGAAATCACGGTTCCGGTGCTTGGATACATCTGGTGGAGCCTTGCAGTACTCTCCAGGCACATGTGCCCACATATTCATAGTATGTGCTATGCTACATAATATGATCCTGCGGAAACAGCTGCCGCAGGGACATAATGGTGTAGGGCCACCAAGCCCGCCACAACTGCCAAGGCAAGCACAGGCACAGGGCGTTCAGCGCCATGAACACACTGTGCCAGCCCCAGTAGGCAGACGGAGGCGTACCCAATATGCCTATGCCTTGGCAAAGAGGGAGCGTATAGCACATACTCTGACAGCGTAGGCCCCATGGACTGACACCTCCCTACCTGCACACACAGTGAAATGGACGTCACACAAACATGTCCGCCCGTAATGTGTACTGTATGGGCGGTCCCATGTGCGACTCCAACATAGGTAGCACCCAAACACTGCACAACCAACAGCCAGCGGGCATGGAGCGCCAACACCTCAACGCACGCGGGTCCGACAGCAGACGGCGTAGCCGTATGCTGCCACGTTCGGCGCAAGGTGTCTACATATGTACATATGTGCATACACAAATATGGATATAGATATCATTACACACGTAGAAATATATGTACACATACACAGATATAAAGTACAACAAGTTAAACAGGGAATCACAGGGATGCAAGGTTACAGATGCAGTAAGATCACGAACTCTCAACATAGTAAACATACTGAACGACAACCCGACTATCCGGGAGGGTGGACAGAGCAGGGAACGCCACCCATGGAAAGGTCAACCCACCTAAATGCATATTCGCCATTCGGGATGATCGCCAGGCCACGATACAGTAACAGGACATGTGCGTGTAATATTCATAGGATATGAGGGCGGAGGTAGACACCGCCGCCGGCGATGTGGTCAACGTAGGTACTGTGTGCAACCGTCCCTGCGGCGGCAGTATGTCTATGTGTGAGGTGAGGGTGTCGTGTGTTCCGCTGTGCCAGTGTAATGTGTGTGACACTATAAAATGTGTATGTAGGTGGCATGTGACAGGCAGAGTGGAATAACATGTGTAGGCATACAGTATAGGAACCACAGGCGTATGTATAGCAGTACCCACAAAGTAGTACTGAGAGCTCCTCACTGGCTAGGCGCGTGGCGACGTAAAGCGATGCAAATCAAAAATGTCCCAGAATGTACCACAGGAGTATAGCCAACATGACATGCAAAGGACGCATGTACAAACCATCACCGTATATATGGCGCCGACATGTTAATTCCAATACGATATATCGGCAGCATTACGCAGCAATAGTTATGTACCGCGGAAATACGCATGAGCTACCCCGGCACCGATCGTGGACACGTATCGTCCGTAAACACCGCTGTGTGTTCTCACGAGTGTTAAACAAGCAATCGCCACCCGAATAGGTGGCAACCGGTAACATACAGGCCGTCCCAACTACAGGACCACAATGACCGTAAATATCCGTGACAAAATGCCAAGGGATAGTCGACGCGTCTGAACAGCTGCAGATATACTACCGATGTGACGGAGGAATACATGCAGGAAGCACACAGGCAGGCGGTACCGACAGCAGACGACATCAACAAAACCTACACTCCTAGAACAACAGACAGGTAACTTGTAACTCCCCAGGCAGGGATGGAGCACACACAGAAGCATACCGTGTATGTACAAATGCAAGGCCCACAACCCGTACCCGTCACCCACAGCCGCCGATATACCCCATCGCACATATCAAAGGGATACAATCCGAAATAGCAGCAAAAACATACAGGCAGTTAATGACAGCGGCATACCGCAACATCCAGCGTGGGAACCACTATCAGCAGCGGATGCATACCTGCATCCGTTGTGTACAGGAATACAAGAGCTATGTTACACATCAGAATGCAAAGCGCCATCGACAGGCGCCCGGCAGGACACGGACACCCACATGTGGAACATAATACCATACCCAACACACACAATCCAAGGCTAACACCACAGCCAAATGTACCTGTCGCCACACATAGCGGTTGTAGTCACACATAATATAACACAATACCTACCATCCCCACGAAGGTAGTGCAGATAACCAACGCCCAGGCGATGAATGAACCATGGCCTAGTTCCGGCCAGTACCGTGCGAATGGAGGAGATGCACAGGTGATATGCGCATAAGTACACACCGAGGAACAGCTATTGGGGTGATGAAGCCACATGCCACAGGTGACGACGGATATAAGGAAGACTCCCAGGATAGGCAAACTGTATGTTCATACCGAACAAAGGCGTTATTCCTACAAGAGCCGATCACTTGTCAGTAGCGAGACACAACCGGAATACGGAAAGCAATACAGGAAAGGTATGTAGAACCCACGAGATGTACTGGTGTGTAGCATGATATGTATGACGAACCGGCACTGTATGTGAGCGGTGTTTGTCAGTAAAGATACCTGTCCATAAAGGAGAGAGTGGTGAAAGGTGGTTATGTAGTGTTAACCTGCTGAGTATACCAACCACTGTGGACACCGTGTGCACAGCAGTGGGACATCATGTACACAGCTGGGATAGGCCAAGGGGTGCCATCGTGATTTAAAACACAGAACAATGCCACCACCCACGCTGATGCTGGCAGTGGATGTCCAACAATGAAGTGCCACAGCAGGGGATAGGACATGTATGTATAGTGTCACAGCACACATGTGTATGGGCAGATATTGTCGATGTCATACGTAATGTGTGCACGGCGTGCACGTATGCCTCGCAGTAGGGGTGACCATGTCAAGTATGTATAATGTAAAGCTATCATGATGGATACGTTCAGACATTATACACAGTATCACAGGCATAGCATGCATGATGGACGTATGGCCTAGTGTTATGTACATTAACAGGATATGTATGGCCTGCAGATATGGGACAGAGCAGTAGCAGAATAGCCACCCAAAATGGAAGGAACATCAAGTAACCATGTCCAAGCTATCTGTAGCAGGTGCAATGTGTGCAACAATGATGTCTGGCAGGTCCATGTGTAAACACATGTGCAATGTACACAGTCGTGCCACCCCATGGTACTGTCCACTGGACAGCAAAGGTGGATGTCAACTGCATGTCTACACAGTACTGCTGTTGTGGTGGTCCCATGTGTATGTGTCACCCTATCAGCAAGGGAGCTATCACATGACCAGTGCCACAGTGTGTCCCTGTGGGATGTGCACAGGACCTATGTTCTACAGCATGGTGTGTGTCCAGTCTGTGTAGGTAAACAGAAGCCCAGGCTAAGCAATGTGGCTTGTGTGCACATATGCATGACTGCTTCATTCACCCTGCCCACTGCAAACGCCATGTAGGAGTACTACATGCATCAGTAATGCGGAGGACATGGCCCATGGCAGAGTACATGACACCACTGTGTAAGTGGTATGCAGATGAGTACAGATGTGTTCCCGTCTGTCATCTGCATATGTAAACTCTCTGAGCCTGGTATACATCGCGACATGACTATACTGTGACATGGAAAGTTGTAGCCATTGTGGAAGGCACACCACGAATGTGTTATAGTAACCCTGCCCGTGTGTAGATGTGTGTATGGCACAAGTACAAAGGCTACCAATGTCCCAGCAACACACATAGTCCAGATATGTGTGGCCCTGCAGATGTGTACCCACGCCACAGTGGAATATGGCAACCACAGCACCATGTGGGGCATGTGTGTGTACAGCAACCATGTACAATGTGATATGCATGTATAGGGACAGTATCCACGTGATACCCAGTGGATGACTGTCGCTATGCAAAGGTGATGTGTATGCACCATCTGTGATGTATCTGACACAATGACATCTACACGATATATCTGCCACACCAACACCTGTATGGTTGTTAGCAGTATGAGCTGGTGGAGCTAGAATGCTGCCAGGTATGTAGATGTGGGACATGTAGACATGGACATTACTCCGTGACAGCATGTTGTGTATGTAAGCAAATAGTGAACATGAGGGGACACATGACTGAGGACTGTGTAATGCCACATGTACCTTACATGTCGTAGGTAGCATGATATGCTTGCACCACTGTGTGACCTGTCCAGGAGTCACATAGCCTAACATCCTGAGACACAGGGTATGATGTGATGGTGGATGTGTACATTGCCAATACCAGAATGTGGAATGGTGCTGAAGGGCAATGTGGGGATAATGTCTGATCTGTTACCCTCTGTACTACACCAACCACCCATGCAATGGTATGACAGGTGGCCATCATGTGGATGTGGTGTGCTGTGGCACACAGACGCCCAACAAGGGTGCCAGTAAAGGCATGGAAGTCGTCAATGAGTGTGTGAAGCATGTATGTGAGGATGTGCCCCAGTGCCATACCGAATGGTGCAGTCATGTATGTATGAATGCAGTCCCACACGTGCAATGCACTACCACCCATGTGTAGTGTGATAGATGCGGTGGTGTGGTGGTCAAGGTACACAACGTCCATGAATGGGCTAGCAGTTAATTCAGTGGGCTGCTGCAGAGACACATAACAACCAGTTTGGCGGGATAGAACAGCTATGGAGATTGGAGGTGACATTGGGACAGTGTCCGAGGACATAATGTGTGCATGGCAGTACCATGTATGTGTCCACAGGGACAATGCGATGTCCATGTATGGATTGGAACCCTGTAGTGAGTGAGAGTGTATATTATTGGTAGGTATCCCATTGGCTGGCATGTTGCCAACAACATCTCTGTCGGCAATGCCTGGGTGACTGTCGTATGCTACATTGAATGTGGATGTAGCCAAACAACACAGACATACCACCACACTGCGTGAGGGCCCACACTGCAAAGTATGGTGGTCATGTGTAGGTAGCTAGCTGTGGAGTATGTGATGGACCACGAGGACACACCATGACTGTCAAGTGATGCACCACACACATTTGAACATACCCACCGTGCAACAGCCTGCACATGCGCCCATACAGCACATGTGCATGGAACATGCATACCACCGTGGCATCTGTGAAAAGGCCAGTACCACCATGTCTCTGTGTGGAATAGCATGGTCCCTACCAGTGCGTACATGTAGCGGAAGTGCATTGTGATATGTGTCAGCATAGTCATGTATACTGTCCGTCTGCCGGGGTGCCATGCCATTAACTACCCCGTCAGCAGATGTTGGTAGTACCGGCTGTTGAGCACATGTACCATGTATGCTGCAATGGGTGTGTGTCCAGGGTGTGGCTAGCAGGGCCGCAAAGCATATATGTCCATCAACCAGAGGGGGGATGTCTGTAGGTATAGCACACAGACACATGGAGGTATGGTGCATGCCAAGGGTAGTGTAGGTATGGTATGTCTTGTTTAATGTGTCACCCAGCTATGTGTAGTGCATGGCCAAGCATGTGTGGGTACATGGGAGTCCATACTAGGGAAGTGCGTGTTGCTGTCAGCACATGGCAGTAGCAACTGTCCGAGGTGCAATGTACAGTATGATAACACAGCCAGCATGTAACCTGTGGTGTACAGTGTACTCACCGTCACGTGTCACAATGTGTCTAGCGGTCACAAACATGGGTATCCGAACATGGAGTACCTATGATGCATTTGTCTTAGAAAAACATACAGTATGTGTGTAAATCACTGTGTGATGTGGGATCCACTCACCTGTGTGTGTTGCAGTCAGGTATGTGCCTGGGAGGTATGATCTGTGTACAATCTGGACCGGCAGGTGTGCTCTGTAGAGCATGGAGGCAGGTCCCAGGCACCGCAGATTAATGTCAGGCATGCCTTACTGTGTGTGCAGTGCATGTGTACAGCACAGTGGGGGTGCAAGCATTGTCACACATCACTGCATGCCGTGCCTGCCTGTGACAGCCCTGCTGGCGACAGACATGTGACACTGCTGCAGAGGCAGCATAGCATGTGAAGATGGACATGTGGGCCCCACACCCTAGGCAGATGTCCGCGGGTCATGTGTGCCACAGTACTGTGGTTGACCATGACTGTCATACTGGATCAATACCACATGCCTGCATAAGTACAGTATGATCATAGTCAACAGTCGCAGTGACAGAGTAGGCAAATGTACAGTATCTCTGTGTGCAGACCACTGCCTACTGTACACTCGGCTAGACACACACCCAGAGGGTGAATACACCATTGAGCCATCAGATGTCCCATTCCACGTAGCCTGTACAATGTCATCACAGGGTGGTCACAATAGCATGTGGTAAGACAGACATGTTGTACCAGGTGATGTGTCATGTGTGCATATGTTGACTTGCACAGCCGTTCACATGTCTGCATGATGCATACTGTTACATGATGTGTGGAACTGCACTGTGACACACAACAGGGACATCTGACACAGGTGTGTTGTGAATGGTGTAACCCATGTTCACACAGGATACACACTGCCGCTGTTGGCAGCCATGCTGGTGGCTACCAGTGGTGCATGCAGTGGTCATACAGACATACTGCATACAGTGTTCATGCAGGGATGTCCATCCTTGTGGATGATGTGTTGCTATGTGAAGGTAGGTGTGTGTTGTGAATGTTACACATCCAGATGACACCATCTGGTGCAGTCATGGTCGTCGACAGCATCACACACATCCACAGCAGTCAGAACCCTGTCCTGAGAATGTGTGTCAGTCACCCTCGTACTGTGTGACATATGTGCACATGGCAGAACACCTCCCACTGTCATCTAGGATGGCTATGTGATGGCTGGAATGTGCCGTGATAATGTACAATGCTGGTAGCCCAATGAAGTACGTGGAATCAGACACAGTGCGCCATGGCTGCCATGTAAACCATGCACAACAATGACTGTCTGACAGACACAAACAATGCGTTGACATGTTGAACATGTGCACATGAGAACTCCCAATGAGGTATGTTGCACATATCGATGTACAACTGTCATCTATGGCCATAGCATGGGTGCAGCCGCACATACCCACAGGCAGTACCACGTGATGCAGGTAGGGGGCATTGCAGGTGCACATGTGACAGTTGCTGTACCGCCACATGTCCTGCATAGCCGTCATGTAGGGGTAGTAGTGGCATGTGACTGATGGACATGCCTGTACATTTGACCATGTCCCACAGGAGATGTGTTATGTGTGTACAACATGTGATGTGCCAACATCAAGCTGTGCAGTGTATGGCCGCCAGTGTACCTGTATGACGTGTTCTGCGATGGGTGCAAAGGCACATAGTACTGCATTGCATGCCCACAAGCCCCACACAGGTGCATAGCCTGAACATACAATACAAAGAGGGTGTGGGATGATAGCAACCCACAAGAGGAGATGGGTACGGGTGGCAACCCACTACCACATCCGTGGGTATGGTGTGCATGTGTATGACACATTAGCACCTGAGAAGCTAGCAGTACAGCAGTACAGGGTTGCATGCATATATGTTCAACAATAGCCCTGTGTGTCCCACCACTGGCCCGTGGATAGACAGACACCAACACAATGTGCAGATATGATATGTGCACAGCACATAAACGATGCCTACTGTAGAACAGGCAGACTGTGTAGACATGTGCACAGTACTTCTGCGCCAGCCACACTCAAACACGTTATGTGCCGAACCACACCAATAGTCCAGGCCATGCCAAAGCTGGACGTGCATGCATCTGTGTATGTATGCCTGTGAATGTCTCCGGCGTAGCGGTATAGCTGTGTCACTGTTCTTCACAACATAATGAATGGGTTGTATGTGTGATGGGTGCGTCATATGTGTATGGTCAGATCGACGATACCATCAGTGCCCCTGCTATGTGAACATCCCTGTCCCCATACATGGATACCTATGCTGTGCCCAACATCACGTTTCCAGAGGGAGGGATGGCGGTGTGTAGTGCACCAGCAGACATGGGGGTGGCAGCAGGCACTGGATGTAGACATATGTGGTACCCACGTCAGTCAGGTAACCATCCATGTGCGGGATAGCAGTGTGTGGCCACATACAGCACTGTGTAGATCAATATCGCAGCACATAGCACCTGTCAGGGTTACAGTGTATGCATGGGTGTGTGATACCTGCATGCACCAGACACACCCCACCAAGCAGCGTGCAGCCTACCTTGCATAAGGCCAGTGTCCACACCATGGTGATAGACATGTGTAATGTCCAAATACACATAGCAATGACATATGGAATGGACAGCCACCCTGCCAATATCATTACCCCCCAGGTGGATCACATCCCAGTGCCATGTATGTGGCATACCTTGCCATACCATGCAGCCCTGCCCAGCAAGGCTGCATGTGCTATCCTGATCCTACATGGTGCGATGGCCAAAAGGCACTGTCACTATCAACCATACACAGCAGTAATGTTACGGTGATGCACCCTGTGGTGTTACAGGTGCTGTGTGCTGCTGTGGACAAAGTGCGTGTGTACATGCTATGCATGACCTTCCCTGCTAATGTGGCATGGTTACACATTGTCCCATGTGTATCACATGTGCAACACAGGTGAGCCGTGGAAAGTTGCCCAACACCCATACAGTGCTGTGTGGATGTACATGGCACAACACATGCATGTGCAGGTGTCCATGTGTATGTGTACAGTGCCACTGCTGATGTTCATAATGGCCACGTACGTGATGTCTATTGACATATAGACAGCATCCAGGTGAACAGTAGAACTGTTGTCACAAGGGGACCCGTGCCAACTGATATGGACACAGGTGTAGACAGGTACACATGTCCACAGCAGGCTAACATCAACATGGTGCGTGTACAGTGTGATGAGGTGACACACAGATATGAAATGACACCCACTGCTCAATGGTGTGACGGCAACACATTGGCTGTATCACTGCCATGATGCCTTGCAGAGATTACTGTGCAGATGTTGTACATGTCATAGCAATGTATTCCCAGCAGTATGCCAGAACAGCAGTGTAAATGTGACCTGCCACCATCGTTATGTCTTACAGATAATGCCACGTTCCGGGCTGCCGGCCTTTAGCCGACAAGAAGGCGAGGTGATCATACCATTGCTACATGATAATTATGACATCTTATTTAGCCATGTGCCACTGCAGGCACAACAACGGGAGGAGATGTGGCAGGATATGCGCGGGAGGGTGTACAGCCTGGGCGGCCACACCCGCACATATCAACAGATCCGCAGGCACTGCACAGACCTAATCGGGTATGGGAGACAGCGTGCCGTAGCAATCGCCAGACAAGAAGGTGGGAGAGGTGGAGGGCCACCAACGCAGGCCCCACTGACAGCCACGGAGGAGCTCCTGGCGGTCTGGGGACACCCATGGAACAACACGCTGAAACCCTCGCGTCCATCGTGGAGGTGGGTGTCTCCCAAACAATGAGCTCGGAGCTGCCTGGTAAGTCAGTGTTGCATGTTTGTATGACAAGCGGCGTAGGAGTGGGTGTCATAGTACAATACATAATATAGCAACACATGCCAGGTATATGGCCACACAGGATGCATACTACAGTATGCTATGTTGTGTATGCACACATGTGCAGAGCACATGCGAACACGCAGGTGCATGATGTGACATGCAGAATGCTTACTGTGGCGATAGTAATGGATAATGTGCATACCTTTGTGTCATCCCTATACAGGTGCGTCTGGCGTGTCGCAAAGACAAGGGTCTGTCACAGGTAAGTCTGTTGCTAGTAAAAGGCATGATACGGTGTATTGATATTCCCCATGTGTCCAGGTATGACATGCACACCTGGGTGTGCCCCAGTCACGGTATACAGGTTGCACCATCCGACACACACACCACCCATGTACAGTAGATCCAACCGTTAGTATAGAGTGGCATGACACCACATAACCCATTGGTGTGTTATGTGCAGTCAGCTATGCATACAATGGTGAAGGTGTTCCACAATGGCTGCATGTGTAGTATGCATTGGTATGCCTCTGCAGTATGAACACAGTACCACATAGTGAGCTGTGATCTGGCCAGAGCACAGGTGTTACCACTGTGACCTATGCCCCTGCATTGGGTGCACATGTTGTGACATGGCACATGACATGTCCCATGCACGTGGATGTCTGTCTGCAACATTGTCACACCATGACATGACCTATGCGTCACATAGCAGACATCCACAATGTCTGCGTTGCCGTAGGGAATGTGACACCTCAGACTGAAATGCGGTTGTATGTCACATGTGCCACCACAGGGCCGTGTGCACGAGGTCCATCACACACAATTGTCGATGACCCAGACAAACAAGGCCATGGGTGATACCTACAGGCATGTTGCCACACAGTACATCCGCGGTGGGTAGTCACCGTTGCACCCTGTCCACACATAGTGGGCTCATCACTGTAGTGGACCCCCTGGACATCCGATGTGGTACACCAGTGAAATGGAATGACTGTCCCCAGCCAATAGAGGTGCCACCAATGTCCACCATATACGTGCTGCTGAGCAGCTGAACTGGTTTTCAGACATGGCAATGTAATGCGTCCAGGTCACGCATCGCACAGAAACATACCGGTGTCCTGCTACCGTGCAGTGGCACAGTGCCCGTACTCCACACTGCACAGCTATGTACACAGCTCACACCAACCACACATGCACAGACATCCTTGTTACAGATGCATTGTATTTGTAGACTGAACACATAACACTGCACTGTGACATCCGTTGTGATGTGGTGCATGTGGTGGGACACCATTGACACATGTCCACATGATACCGCACATGTTTGCGGTGTACATGACATAGTGGCGGCAGCCATGTGTACAGTTAACTCGCCCGTGGACACACGGTGTATCACGGTGATGCATGCAAACTACCATGAATGTGTGTACTGCATGCCTACTAACAGACACCTGCCTGTTGTAGTGTGCACTCCAGGGCAGTATGCATACTGCCACTATTAATGTCTGGGCTGCATTCACTGGGCTGTGGTGTGGGAATGCTGCATGCCACATGCAATATCACATGCATGATGTGTCTGCATGTGTGTGTCCACGTGTGTGTGTCAGCGTGTGTGTGTCTGCATGTGTGTGTGTGTGTGTGTGTGTGTGTGTGTGTCAGCATGTCTGTAATGTAACTTACGGTATGTCTCTGTATTGACAGGTGCTGTAGGTGCATTCCCCTCCTGCGGTCCATCTGATGCTAGTGTCCCCACAGATACTAGTGGTGATGACCATGTGCATGAGGCACAGGCAGGGTCGTCACAGGCAGACACTGTGCCATTGGAGAACATCACACATATGTCCCTTTCATCCCCGCACACGGTTCAGATGCCGACACATACCGCAACACCATTGCCCATAGATGACGGACAGTCAGCGTCTGTTGGCACCGAGCAGGAATGTGTGGTGGCTGCAGAAGGTGCGGGTACACACGACATTGCCAGTGTAATGACTGGTGGAGTGCCACACAGGCATGTGGCAGGTGCTGCTCGTAGGAGGAGCACTGCTAGACATACACCTGCCGTACAGGGTGCAGCAGCTGGTATAACCAGACGCATGTTCCAGACTGTAATGGTGGCGCAGGCACGTGCCGAACGGCAGAACCAGGAAGGGCAGAGGCTGCAGAGGTCCGCAATCCGTTCCTTAAATGAGAACATCCAGTCATTGGCGAATGCCCAACAGCATCTTGCCGATGTTCTGGATAGGAGATTGGGTGAGATGGCTGGGATCCTCGACCGAGGCATGGCCATCCGTGTGCGTGAGCTGTCCGTGCAGGAACACCTGGTAGGGGTGAGGCATAGGGGCGCGTGGCGTGGGCTAGTAACACCACCAAGTACAGGTGAGCGTGTGCGTGCCACCACCCATGCCCACCCACACAGTGCTGGTACCAGCAGCAGTGCAGCTGCTACTACCCCGACCACACCAGGACACAGCAGGCCGCGTGGGCGTGGCCCTGGATAACCCGGCGTGGACACGTTTCCAGCGGACATGTGTCATCGGAGAGTGGCCACTCTATACCTCCACCGGTAGTGCCCGTGCGACCCCAGGCAGGCACGGGTCACGTCGCCGCAGGCCGACACAGTGAGCCGTACCACCTGCACTGTACAGTCTGGGGCTGCCAAGTATACCCCGTGTAGGCATCACAGATGACTGAACTGTGTACACACATACCCACACACAGCAAACACAACTGTAGGGCACCACCACATCCACATGCATTCTGCACAGTCATGCCCAGTAAATGCACAGGCCCTTACGCACACACATGATGTCATCCATTGGTACAGCCTATGCCTGTGGCACACATATCACCCTGTGCATATGATGAAGTCTCTGCCACATAATCGTGAGCTACACCATTGGTGCACGGTTATGCAAACATATTCTGATGCACAGGGTGGACAACATAGTGAGAGGTGTATGTGATACCTGTGTCTGCATAGTATGTGATGTGTATGTTGTGGTGGCTGTGTATGGCAGGTGACAGGTGCGTATGTGATGTGGTTTGTGCACTGACATCATGCAGCAGATATACCATGTAGTGCAGGTGCAGCATTCATTGTTCTGTGTACACAGTATGCGTGTTGGTTACATGTGTAGCACCATATTGGTTCAGTTAACCCGTATGCCACTTATGGTGTACTTGCATGTGCCCACTGGGAGCACTGTTATCAGTTCCCCACGTGTAGTCGTGGGGTACCCACAGGCACATCTGGCAATAGCAGCATAGCACAGGTACCCGCAACCGGCATGGACCCCTACATAGGTACATAGGCGCACATGTACATACCAGGCTATGTGCCCTACGGCATGTGTAAACCTAGCAAGACTGTGTGTGGCTGCTAACACCCCTTAGGATGAGGGTACCACATCCATCAGTCTCCTGTCCCCTGTCCAGCACTGACACAGAGATGATGCCTGGTGCATACTCATGATCACACATCCACACGTCATGATTACTCCTGCACAAAGGCAGTCAGGGCCTCTGCTTCACATGGGCTGGCAATCCTCTCCGTGTTGTAGGGGTCTCTGGGCGTTGACCCTGTTCCCCCAGCACGTCCTAGTCATCTTTGTGGTGAGGTGTGTGTAAGTTGCTTCTGTGGCCGTGTTTCCCGGAGCCTAGGAGGTGGAACTTGTCCATGTCACCCAGGTTGGACATGGCTGTGTATGTCAGGCACAGATCACCACAGAGCAGGCGTGCTGGGAAGGTATACAGCCGGAGTCCCCTTGGTCGGGCAGTGTGAGACACATGTCCCAGCACCTTAACCCCGCCTCATGGAATGTTTGTGGTCCTTCCGAGTGCTGCAGGTGTCAGGTTAGGTACAGCCCACATGTGCCATTGTACGCAATCATTGCTGTGGTGTGTGATGTGTACAGGGGTACAATGAACACCCGTGATGTGGATGTGATTCCTTCCAGACCAGGTGGCCACAGTGGAATGTCTTCCCACCCACATTGGCATTGTGTGTGTTGACAGAGGTTACTGACAGGTGTGGTACCCATTTCCATGAACACGTCCACCATGTTGAATGGATCACCACCTACATGTTACGTTGGGGCAAACATGTCCTTCACACTGGGTAGGTCTGCACCTTCTCTGGCATGTAGCAACAGGCCATGGCTCTCGCACCAGTTATCCATGTGTATGGCGCCCTAGGTGGATGTCCGTGTCAGATGGGGTGTTGGGTATGGTGGCCGGTGTGCAGTCATCTGCATACCTTGTCTGCCACAATCCCCCTATGTTGGCATGCACATTGTAAGGTCGAATGCCGAATGGCAGGGGGCCCAGGGCGGAGCCCTGTGGGCCTCCACTCGAGACCAGCTTTTAGTCTGACACGGCACCAGGAACACACACCCTGTGTGGTGTGACCTCCAACCATTCTGAGAACCATCGTGTGACTTATGTCCCCACATATGCGGCTGGTGAGCCATTCCATCAGACGCACGTGGAGTGCGTTCTGAGCAGCTCCCACCAGGGCATGGTAGTGTGTGCAAACCGACCTACCCCCATCAATGGCCTTGGTGACTGCTCCAGACAGGACGAGCAGGTTTGGGAGGCAGCATCTGCCCTTGACTAAGTTGTTGTGGGTATGTTCGGTATTGGCTGTACACCACTGTTTGTATTCATGGGCACCTGTATGGCCCTCCCGCAGCTTTGCAGACAAGGCTTGTCAAGCTGATAGAGGCGGTAATGTCTGCAGTCCATAACAGCACTACCCTGGCATAGTGGGACCACAGATGCCATATGCCATCCAGCGGGGACCTAGCCCGTAGTAAGGCTAACATGAGACAGTGGCCTTATGTGTGGGGTGAGGGCCTCAATGAGGTTGGGTAGCACACAGCCAGGGACACCATCGGGGCCCATTGGTGCTGTGTTAACCATCTAACAGATATCAGATTACTCCAGGGCATATGAGATGTTTGAGGCTAGACTCTGGTGGGATGGATATGTCCCCTCTTGGGGTGGGGGTGGATGTATGCATGGGACATGTCCGCTGGTTTGTTGACAATGTCTGTGGGTGCAGTGACCGTTGTACCATTCTGGATCATTTCTGGCCATGTCTGTGCGCTCCCACCCATGTCCCTACCACAGTTGAGGAAGGCCCTATGGTTGTCTCATGTGCCCTCTGCAGTACCACTACCACAAGCGGCCTTGGATGATTGTATGTGTGGCCGTATGTTGCCGCTGGTATGAATGGGTGATGGCTTCCCTGGTACTGATAATGCTCCGTCATGTATTAGCTCCAACTGCTGATGTACGGTTTGTCAGTGGCTGTGGTCCACCAGACCATGTGCCTACCTTTGGTGGACAAGGTCCTGATGTTATCATGATCACTTGGTGCAGACATCCCTGTGTGTGCTCAGAGAAGGCATTCGTAAGGGAGTTGGCAGTGCGGCCTGTGTTCACCACTGGCATGGTGGACTTGTAGGGTACCACACCGGTCGTATGATGTCTGTGGTTTGCTGTGAAGAGGTCCTCACTTAGGTCTCCCATGCCAGTGTTGGGTGCAGGATGTGGATTACCAGTGGATACACTATATGGTCTGACATCACCATTGAGGAATGTACATCCTGTGTGGAGCATTTCCTCCCCATGTGTGATGGTCAGAACTGGTATACGTCCCCTAGTGGGTATGGTTCATGGCTGTTTCACAGCGGTCACGTGTATGAACCCCGGGACCTGTGGCGTAGGGTGTTGTGTCATGGGTAATGTTCCCAGTCTATGTATGGGTGCTTGGCGTCACCCAATACGGTGCTGTTGTGAGAGCATGCACACTCACCAGTGTCCTCAGGACGGCTGTGCAGGTATCCTGGATTTGGGAGGGTGGTCTGTAGCATGCAACAAACTGTAGGGCGGTCCTACCCATGGTTAATTGCACCTGGATATTCCCCGCTGCAACGGCCACGTCTGTGGCATGGCCGGGTTGCTGTTGTGTGGCTGGGCACACACGACGGTCCACATTCTGCCACCCATGCTGTTGCACCATGTGTATGCATGTGTGCTCTGTGCCGAGTCTAAGTGTCTGAGCATGCCCAGTAAGCAGTTGTGTAGATGGACACACAGTACAGTGCACACCGCGCCCGACTGCAGTAATACCCCGGGTGCATGCCTGTATCCCCTTCGCAACGGCCACGTCTGTGCCATGGCTGGGTTGCTGTTGTGTGGCTGGACACACACGACGGTCCACATTCTGCCACCCATGCTGTTGCACCATGTGTATGCATGTGTGCTCTGTGCCGAGTCTAAGTGTCTGAGCATGCCCAGTAAGCAGTTGTGTAGATGGACACACAGTACAGTGCACACTGCGCCCGACTGCAGTAATACCCTGGGTGCATGCCTGTATCCCCTTCGCAACGGCCACGTCTGTGCCATGGCTGGGTTGCTGTTGTGTGGCTGGACACACACGACGGTCCACATTCTGCCACCCATGCTGTTGCTCCATGTGTATGCATGTCTGCTCTGTGCCGAGTCTAAGTGTCTGAGCATGCCCAGTAAGCAGCTGTGTAGATAGACACACAGGACAGTGCACACCGCCCGACTGCGTTGATACCCGTGAGCATGTCTGTCTCCCCTTTGCAACCGCTAGGTGTGGGAGGCATGGCCAGTACACACGACAGTCGTCACCGATGTCTGCAACTGGGCGTGTAGCCATGGCCAATGGCATCCTGTATAGCCATGGTGACCATCCAGGTGACACATATGTGGCTGTCATGCCACATTGGCTGCCTACATCCTGCACGACGGATGCCCTCCCATAGGGTAGAGTGTCATGTGGTGCATCCCGTATTCCTGTCGTGATGTACTGATCACTAGTTATTTGGTATTCCCGACTGCAGCACTAACGTGTTACTGTACGGCCACCTTGGGATGGTAACAGGCTGCGTGACTGCGCACTCTGTCTTCATTCCCTATCGGACGCATTGCCTCTGCAGATGATACCACCCACCTAGGGGTATGCCTCCTGACAGTGCTGTGCTCAGTAATCCCGTTAGCGCGTTCTGTAAATGCTTCATGCTGTAGTGAGTTCATGTAGGTAGGCGTAGGTTCGACTCTCGGCCCTTGTGTGTGTGTGTGTGTGTGTGTGTGTGTGTGTGTTTCCAGCTGCCTCTGCAGATGAACTAGCTTTAGGCGGCTTCGCAACACATACCTCGGCTATTGCCGGCTATTGTCTTACAAGTGATGTCACCCGCCTAGAAGTATGCCTCTGACAGCGCTGTGCTCAGTAAACTCGGTAGCGCGTTCTGTAAATGCTTCATACTGTAGTGAAATCATGTAGATAGGCGTAGGTTCGACTCCCGGCCCTTCCATCTGTGTCTGTGTGTGTGTGTGTGTTTCCAGCTGCCTCTGCAGATGAACTAGCTTTTAGGCGGCAACACATACCTCGGCTATTGCCGGCTATTGTCTTACAAGTGATGTCACCCGCCTAGAAGTATGCCTCTGACAGCGCTGTGCTCAGTAAATTCGGTAGCGCGTTCTGTAAATGCTTCATACTGTAGTGAAATCATGTAGATAGGCGTAGGTTCGACTCCCGGCACTTCCGTGTGTGTGTGTGTGTGTGTGTTTCCAGCTGCCTCTGCAGATGAACTAGCTTTAGGCGGCTCAACACATACCTCGGCTATTGCCAGCTATTGTCTTACAAGTGATGTCACCCGCCTAGAAGTATGCCTCTGACAGCGCTGTGCTCAGTAAACTTGGTAGCGCGTTCTGTAAATGCTTCATACTGTAGTGAAATCATGTAGATAGGCGTAGGTTCGACTCCCGGCCCTTCCGTGTGTGTGTGTGTGTGTGTGTGTGTTTCCAGCTGCCTCTGCAGATGAACTAGCTTTTAGGCGCTCCGCACCACATACCATCGGCTATTGCCGGCTATTGTCTTACAAGTGATGTCACCCGCCTAGAAGTATGCCTCTGACAGCGCTGTGCTCAGTAAACTCGGTAGCGCGTTCTGTAAATGCTTCATACTGTAGTGAAATCATGTAGATAGGCGTAGGTTCGACTCCCGGCCCTTCCGTGTGTGTGTGTGTGTGTGTGTGTTTCCAGCTGCCTCTGCAGATGAACTAGCTTTAGGCGCCGCAACACATACCTCGGCTATTGCCGGCTATTGTCTTACAAGTGATGTCACCCGCCTAGAAGTATGCCTCTGACAGCGCTGTGCTCAGTAAACTCGGTGGCGCGTTCTGTAAATGCTTCATACTGTAGTGAAATCATGTAGATAGGCGTAGGTTCGACTCCCGGCCCTTCCGTATGTGTGTGTGTGTGTGTTTCCAGCTGCCTCTGCAGATGAACTAGCTTTTAGGCGGCTTCAACACATACCTCGGCTATTGCCGGCTATTGTCTTACAAGTGATGTCACCCGCCTAGAAGTATGCCTCTGACAGCGCTGTGCTCAGTAAACTCGGTGGCGCGTTCTGTAAATGCTTCATACTGTAGTGAAATCATGTAGATAGGCGTAGGTTCGACTCACGGCCCTTCCGTGTGTGTGTGTGTGTGTGTTTCCAGCTGCCTCTGCAGATGAACTAACTTTTAGGCGGCTTAACACATACCTCGGCTATTGCCGGCTATTGTCTTACAAGTGATGTCACCCGCCTAGAAGTATGCCTCTGACAGCGCTGTGCTCAGTAAACTTGGTAGCGCGTTCTGTAAATGCTTCATACTGTAGTGAGATCATGTAGATAGGCGTAGGTTCGACTCCCGGCCCTTCCGTGTGTGTGTGTGTGTGTTTCCAGCTGCCTCTGCAGATGAACTAGCTTTAGGCGGCTTCGCAACACATACCTCGGCTATCAGCGGCCATTCCTTTATGGATGTTGCCACCCACCTGTACATGTGCCTCTGCTGGTGGTGTGCTCGGTGGTCCACGTAGCACATTCCATACCTGTGTTGTACGTTTGTGCGTTTGGGTATGTGGGTGTGTGGTCAAACAACATGCCTGCCACATGTGTGTGTGTGTCCATGCTCCCAGCTGCATGGGTTCATATGGTATTGCCTTGTGGTTTACGCATAACACACCTATCCTGCCGCCATCCCTGTGTTTCTGGATGGCGGTATGCAGTTCGTGTACCGCTTGTGTGTCTGTTGTGGTCGGCGACCACCGTAGCGTGATCTCCACGTACACCATGCTATGGTGTGCTGGGGTGATGCTGTGTACATGACACACCCGGGCCTGCCACATGTGTCCGTCTGTATCTCTGTCATTGTATATCTACGTACCTATGTTGTGGCCGTACTGCTGCTCTAGCATGGACGGCTGTCCTTCCCATGTATCACATATTTGCACGGGAGACACATATGACTGTGGTCCGTTGCGTATCCACTCATTGTCCATGCACTGTCCGTATTCCAGAACACCGTATTGACATCTGCTGGATATCGTAACACACAGCTATCCTTGCTGTCCTGGCAGTGTACCCGTACACGCCATACACCTTGTGTGTACTTGGCTGAATTATGGTGTGTGTATGTCTACCTGTGCTGTATGCATGGTTGTGTGTGTGTCCCGCTACAGCCATCTGTGCATGTGTCGCCACCATGGCTAATCCTTGTGGACCGCAGTTTCATGTGCACGTCTGCACATACCTGCAGACTGTACTACCCCTCCTACGGCTGCGGACTTAGATCGACTGCTGCCCTAGGCTGTAGGGCTCCTTGGCGCCCACCACCACAGCACATGGTGCCCCCATCATGGTATACCTACATGACACACCTACTAGACAGGTGGCCCTAGTAGTGCGGCACCCTGGCCAGCCGCAGGAATGCTGTCGCCTACGGCGGATGTGGGCAGATCACAAGGCATACATCTACATTCGGCGTTTTACGATGTCCAGGTTGTAATACCAGGGGGGGACCTCATCAGCTATGCTATAGTATGCGGATCTATTTGGTTTAGTAGGTGGAGGGTTGCCCACACACCAGGGCTGACCGATGGAACACTGATGAGGCCTCTTTTGAGAGGCAGGTGGAGCAAGCCCCCGTAACATGGATGTAGTTTAGGTACAGATGTAGGGTTAGCACACATTCGTCCACTCATTCAGTTCTGTACCGCTGTATTACAGTGATATGCTGTGCATATCTGCCATATACATTGTTAGATCATTCAATGATGAGTATTCGGCATAGTACAATATCATATGATACATGTGTTAATAGGATGCCTTCTGAGGTGTTAACATATGTGTGTGTGGTAAACATTGCGTCTGTGCTTTCTATGCTGTGGTTACATGTTCATTGTTTGCACAGAAGGTAACACATGGAAGTGTAAGGGGATATATAAAGCCTGGGCGCGTCTATGTTATGTGTCTCCTCTCACGGGTGATAAGCGCTGACATGTCTATGGAGTAACCTTTGGATACCACATGTGACCTGTCGTGGACGAAACGTCTTCGTTGACTGTATCATCTACCTATGTGTGTCGTGCTTTGTGTGCCATAAGGTGCCAGCGGGTCTTTGATGTGGATTATGTGTATTCCATGGTCAATTGACATTAACAGTATTACTTCACAGAAGGATGTCCTTCATTGGTGGGGACGCCATAGTTTCACCATCGTATGGCTTTCCTAGCTGCCGTTGATATTGTGGCATTCGTATGTGTTCCACAGGTCACCCATGTCTCCTTGATGCGGGGCGTGTGAACCCCATTCGGTGCTGGCATATTGACAGCTGTATGCGCGGTATTGGCACAGCGGTCTGGCTTTGTATGTGGAGTGTCTACTGGTTTCCCCATCTGTATTACCTGTGTTATGCCTCACTGCAGCTGTGTGGTTACACCAAGTTCGCGGTTATGGGTGCCATCTCGGTCCTACGCTTGTCCATCCCTCGCGAGTGTCTACTGGACACTGGTATGGAGCAGTACACATTTCACACCTGCATTTCGCATTACACGGTGGATGCTTTGCACTATCAGTGGGGAGTAAGGCACGTGCTACTCCCACATCCCTCCCATGGTGCGGGACAACGTATTATCTGCCAAACAACACCGAGCCGCGTTACTCCATACCCAGCACCCCATGGATGCAGCCCTCCGCGGTACCCATTACACATCCTGCATGTGTGCGGGAATGGGATGTGGACGCACATCTATGGGCTCTACAATATGGGAATATCTGTACATATGTCACGCCCTCTGTGGACAGCTGTCATCAACCCTGAACACGCTGGGGGTGCATATGTCTGGCTGTACCGTCGACACGGCTGTCAGTTATTTCGGGTCTCCCGATCGTGGCTGGTTGACATTGCGTACGGATGAATCTCTGGGCCCTACTATGAACACCATTGTGCACATGTACAGTGTAGACCTTGTTGGACTGTGTCCATCTGGCTAGTGGGTTTGACCGCTGCTGTATGTTCCCCCATCAGCGGATGTGTGGTTGCTACCCATATTATGTAGTGCTACGTTGACCAGGGTATTCTAAACCGAAACCGGATGGTGTAGATCAATGATGCAGGCTAGGAGAAGCTTTAGGTCATCCTCAATGTCCCATTAGGATATGTCCGCCACAGTATCGGCACGGACACAACCAAAGAATGTAGATCCTATTAAATCATTGACGGATGTTCTTCATAAGCGTGAAGCGCCATAGTGTCAGGATCCTATGACTTTCCCACTTAGCGTTGTTGGTGTGCCGTTAGTATGTGTTCCACAGGTCGGCCATGTGTTCAGCGGTATAGTAGCGAGTGATCCCCATTCACCTTCTAGCAGATTGGGTGCTGTGTATGCGGTATTACGCGGAGGTCTGACATCGTATGTGGAGTCTCTACTGTAGTCCCTATCTGTATTCCCTGTGTTGTGCCTTACCACAGCTGTGTCATTCCACCAGGTTTGCATTTATGGGTGACATCTTGGCGTGCGATTGTCCATCCATGGGAACTGTCAATGGACACTGGTATAGTGCTGTACACATTTCACAGCTGCATTTAGCATTCTCCGGTGGGTGATTTGCATAATTAGTGCGGAGTAACGCATGTGCCATACCCACATCCCTCACACGGGGCGCGACAACGGATCATCTGCCAATCAACACTGAGACCCATGTCTGCATACCCACGATCCCATGGCTGCAGCCCTCGACAGTACCCGTTGCACATCCTCCACGTGTGCGGGAATGGGATGTGGACGCACCTGTATGGACTGGACAATCTGGGGATTCATGTGCATATCACCTGCAGTTCATGGACAGTTCTCATTAACCTTGGACACGCTGGTGGTGTATATATGTAGCTGTGCCGTAGTCACGGCTGCCGCTTCATCTGGTTGTCCCGCTCCCAGCAGGTTGCATTGCGTAAGGATAAATTTTTGGGTCCTACACTGGACACCAGTGTGCATATGTAAAGTGTAGAACATAGTGGACTGTGTCCATCTGACCAGTGTGTTTGACTTCCGCTGCATGTCCAGCAGTCACGGATGTCTGTTTGAGTACCCATATTATGTAGTGCTACGTAAACCGGGTCTTCCGCCACTGAACCCAAATGGTGTAGTTCCCATGATGCAGGCTAACAATTGCTTTCACTAATCCGCAGATATCCCATTGGGACATTCCCGCCTCTGTATTGTCACATTAACACGAAGAAACCATGTATAACCTATTGATTCATTGCAGGATGTTCTTTATATGTGTGTACGCCATAGCTTTAACATCCTATACCCTTTCTATTTGGCGTTGTTGGTGTGCCATTAGTATGTGTTCCGCGGGTCGCCCATTTGTTCAGCGGTATGGCAGCGGTGATCACCATTCACTTGCTGGGAAAAAGAGTGCTGTGTCGCTGGTATTGGCACAGCGGTCTGACTTTGTATGTGGAGTCTCTACTGTAGTCCCTATCTGTATTCCCTGTGTTTTGCCTTACTACAGCTGTGTGATCCCAGCAGATGTGCTGTTATGGGTGCCATCTTGACCCGAGCGTTTGTCCGTCCATGGGGAATGGCTACTGGACACTGGTAGAGGGCTGTACACATATCACAGCTGCATTTAGCATTCTCCGGTGGATGATTTGCATTATTATTGTGGAGTAGCATGTGCTATACCCACATACCTCCCACGGGCGATGCGACGGATTATCTGCCAGTCGACACACAGACCCATTTCTGCATACCCACGATCCCATGTCTGCAACCCTTGGCGGTACCCATTGCACATCCTCCATGTATGCGTGAATGGGATGTGGGCGCCGTCTATGGACTCGGCAACCTGGGGAGTCCGATCCATATGTCCTGCATGTCATGGACACTTGTCATCAACCTTGAAAACGCTGGTGGTGCACATATGTGGCTGTGCCGTAGTCACGGCTATCAGGTCTTCTGGTTCTCTAGATCGCCGCCTGTTCACATTGCATTCGGATAATTTTTGGGTCCTACAATGGACACCAATGTGCATATGTCAAGTGTAGAACCTATTGTACTGTGTCCATCTGGCCAGTGGGTCTGACTGCTGCCGTATGTTCAGCAATCACGGATGTCTGTTTGAGTACCCATATTATGTAGTGCTACGTGAACCGGGTTATCCGCCACTGTACCCAAATGGTGTAATTCCAATGTTGCAAGCTAACAATTGCTTTCACCTATCTGCAGATATCCCATTGGGACACTCCTGGCTCTGTTTTGTCAACTTTACACGAGCGAAACATGTAGATCCTATTAATTCATTGAAGGATGTTCTTTATATGTGGAGTGCGCCATAGCTTAACCATCCTATAACCATCCTAGTTCACGTTGTGGGCGTGCCATCAGTATGTGTTCCGCAGGTCGCACATTTGTTCCGCGGTATGCAAGCGAGTGATCCCCAGTCACTTGCTGGCAGGTTGAGAGCTGTATGCCGGTATTACGCGGCGGCCTGACATTCTATGTGGAGTGTCTGCTGTAAATGTGTTCCCTGTGTTCTGCCTTACTACAGCTGTGGGATTCCGCCAGGTGTGCAGTTATGGGTGCCGTCCTGGACGTACATTTGTCCATCCATGGGAACTGCCTCATGGACACTGGTGTAGGGCTGTACACATGTCACAGCTGTATTTAGCATTCTCAGGTAGATGATTTGCATTATCAGTGCGGAGTAACGCATATGCCATACCCACACACCGCTGCAGGCGGGACAACGGCTTTTCTGCCAATCAAGTCCGACACCCATTTCTGCATACCCACGATCCCATGGCTGCAACCCCCGACAGTACCCATTGCACACCTTCCATGTGTGCGGGACTGGGATGTGGGCCTTACATGTATGGACACGGCGATCTGTGGATTTCTGCTCATATGTCCTACATTTCATAGATACCTGTCATCAACCTTAATCACACTGGCGGTGCACATGTCTAACTGTGCCGTAGTCACGGCTATCGCATCATCTGGTGGTCGGAAATGGCTGGTCGGCGTTCTGTTATAATGTAATTTTTGGGTCCTACAATGGACACATATGTGCAAATGTAAAGGTAGATGTTGCTGGATTGTGTCCAACTGGCCAGTGGTTTTGACCGCTGCTGTATGTTCGCCAATCGTGGATGTCTCTTTGACTACCCATTCTACGTGGTGCTACGTAAAACAGGTGTGTTAGAACTGTAAATAACTGATGTATATCCAAAGATGCAGGTTAGCAACTGGTTTACATAAATCCCAGACGTCCCAATAGGACATATCCGTCACTGTACTGTCAACATAACACCACCGGAACATGTTGATCCCCTATGTATTCATTGAAGCATGTCTTCTTTATAGGTGGGAACGCCATAGCTTACATATCCTACTTGGCGTTGTTAGTGTGCCATTAGTATGTGTTCCACAGGTCGCCCATCTGTTCCGCTGTATGGTAGCGAGTGCTCCCCATTTTGTTGCTGGCGGATCGGGCGCTGTATGCGCCGGTATTCGCACGGCGGTCTGACTTTGTATGGGAGTGTCTACTGTACTCCCTATCTGTATTTCCTGTGTTATGCCTTACTGCAGCTGTGTAATTCCACCAGGTTTCCAGTTATGGGTGCCATCTTGGTCGTACACCTGTCCATCCATGGGAATTGCCTACTGGACAGTAATATAGGGCTGTACACATTTCACACATGCTTTTACCATTATCTGGTGGATGCTTTGCATCATTGGTGGGGAGTAAGGCACGGGCTATACCCACATCCCTCCCACGGGGCGGGACAACGGATTATCTGCCAAACAACACCGAGCCCCAATTTTGCATACCCAGGATCCCATGGCTGCAACCCTCCACGGTACCCATTACACATCCTTCATGTGTGCGGGACTGGGATGTGGACTCACTTATATGGACACGACAATCTGTGGATTTCTGTTCATATGTCCTGCATTTCATGGACAGTTGTCATCAACCTTGAACACGCTGGTGGTGCATATGTATAGCTGTGCCGTAGTCACGGCTGTACACCGTCTGGGTCGACCGCAGCTGTTTCATGTCTCAAATGGGTATATTTTGGAGTCCTACAATGGACACCGATGTGCATATGTAAAGTGTAGAGCGTGTTGGACTGTCAACATCTGGCCAGTATGTTCCCCAATCGCGGATGTCTGTTAAGCCTACCCATATTATGTATTACTTGGCCTATCCATATCCACGTGCCAGTAAGCGTAAATACAGCAAACCTTTAGTCCTGGTCATCTTCATAAAAGACATCCTTGAACATATATCAGGCCAAAGCGGACAATGACAGAAGCGATACACTCCACAGTCGAAACATACTAAGCTCTTTCACCCACTAACATGGGTCATCGTCGGATCTGAAATACATTACATAGTCGTCCCTTATACACTTCCTTCAGAGTCAGTTTAAAGTCAATTAATCAGTAAACCTGCTCATAGTTAAGTGGACAGTGCTCCATGTCTTGAAGATAACGTGACATGTACAAGTCAGTGTTGCATACATTACTTAATGGAAACAATAATACAACAACAATGTGTTTATATAACTACAATATTGGTCAATACAATCAGTATATTGACACATAGTTGATAATTGTTGTGAGTAAACCTTAGAATGTAGTGTGTTGATCATGGTATGAAATATCAATGTGTATAACTGTTGCATTACGATTCCAAAGCATGGAATCAATAAGTACAATTGAAGCATAATATGTATAAATATGAATGTAAATGAAAGTCACAATGTTACGTGTGAATATGACTGTATCATAACTATATCAATATGAAATGGAATGAACTGTAGTTGTTTACATCTTCTTTTCGGTGACAAATCTATGTCCATCGTCATATATCACGGGCCGTCGGGCTGCTGTGTGTAGATGTATACATGTGAACCCCTCGTTTCATACCTTTCTTTGTTACTGTCTGTGGATTACCTGTGTACACACATCAATTACCATGCCATACCTTTCCGCTGTACAGGTTCTGGCATGGTGTATGGCTGGTTGGCCCTCCATCTTGCTGTGTGTTACATTGACCAGTGTCTATCTGGCAATTCGCTGGCGTGTCATGTGTGACCTTCTTGCTTCTTTAGGGACCTGATCCCATAATTGTGGCGATGCTTCCACCGGCCATATATCTGTCTGTCGTCTGGGATCTGTGTGTAACCAGTCCTTTCAGGACACGTTCTATTGTTGTTCTTTTTTGTTTACATATATGAGTACTTTGGTATGTTGTGCTATGATTGTGTGTGGGGCATTTTTCCACGGGCCTCTGCTGACACTGGACATATATCCAGCAAGTGTAGCCCGGTCAACAAGTGTGAGCCAACTGGGCGCGCAATTAAATGCAGGCGCACCTTCTGACAAGTGGGTCGGGTTACTGATGCATACCGTCATCAATCCATACTACTAACACATACGTTATTCTATCCACATTCTATGTTTGTCTCATCACATAGCGTGTGTTTCTCACTATTTCTAACGGTACTTTACATGGCATTGCCCGATTCCATACTTTCAGAGGCTGACATTTATGAGACCTGTCTGGTTGGCGTGGAGGACACATCCTTAACCTGCCCTGCTTGAGGGATCACACACGCAGCGCACGTGCATTTCCTAATTGTGGTTTACGCTGGCGCACATGCATATCCGTATTCTGTCTCCATATGTTTACTGGCCCTGTGTGGTTCGTGGTCTGTGTTAGTTGTGACTATTCGGTAACATATCTGTGATCCGGTTGGCGGACGTGTCGCGAACGCACGTACACCTTTATACAAGTAACAGTCTTTGCAGCATGGGCGCATTACGTACACGTTCACATTTATATGTTCCATAGTCGTAATTCAAACAGGACTGCATTCACGTTTGCCGGTTACTGTGACCACTACACGTTAGCTGTTCGGTGTCATTAATATGCATACCCATGGTACTTAGCTACATTTACATATCCCCCCACCCCACCCCCCCCCGCACGTCACTGGCATCCCTTCTCCTGCTGGGAAAGGTGCGGTACTACATGTTAAACATTCCTTATTCCCTCCCGTTCATGGCCCAGGATGCATATGTCTTGACCGCAGGGATGTTCAGATCACAGGGGCTTATATCCCCAACGCATACAGGCCTTCGATGGTCAGGGTGTCCCTGTGGTGCTTTGGGTTTGCTCTTGTCCGCCCAGTGTACGGAACTGCCCTGACCGTGTACGAATGTTAGATGAGTCACATGGCCACGGTTTGTCCGTGTCTATGATACCATGTCCCCCCCCCCATAATTCCTACCCGTGTGCGCTGATTGGCCGGCGTACCCGTTGTCGATGTTGTTATAGTAATTGAACACGGTCTGGTCGAACGGACCTATTTCCATTAGTAACCCTCGGTATTCATGACCTGTCTCGCCATATTACATGGGTTTAATATTGCGTGATGGCTTTCACTGAGCCACGGACATGTCCGTTGCTTAGTTTGGGCCAGTCCCGCTCTGCTACACACATTTAACATGGCGGAACAGGTTGAACAGCTCAGCAACGGGGACATCGGCCTCTCCGTCGCTGTTTAGTATTGAATCGCTATGGTGACTTTGTTTCACAGAGCGAGACAGTGTCGACATTGGTAACGGACATCTCGCGCGAATGCGTCCACACCACCGCGGGTGGCGTATGTCGGCGTTTAGGCGGCGGACAGGCATTATGCTGTGCCATTATGTCTGGGGAATATATGGTTTCTTGCCATAGATGATATGTCATACTAGCAATGACCCGCGTCTGGGTGTGGGTACTGCTGTATTTACCCACGGCAAGAGTGGCCTTAGGTCACGTGGTGCCCTAGGCAGAAGTACTCCATGATGCCACCGCCACATCACCCGCTAACCCGTCCTGGTCTACCTACACAAAATAAAGGCTTGAAAGGTGCCCGGTAGGCGGCGCCCTAGGAGGCTGCCTAGTTGGCCTATGCATAAGGCCGCATATGTGTGTGGTCCCTCGGGCGTCGGACTCGGGAACGCACCACGTCTGCCGTGAGTATATCTAGCATTACCCACATCCAGGCGTGGTTTATTGCTATGATGTTCCACACCTGTGTTTGGACAACCTACAATAGCTTCTGCTATTGGCATGCAATGCTGTGTGTGGTGCAGGTTACCATACATATACCTTTCTCAAAAGCCGAATTTACACTTCTGAACACTACTGTGGTCTCCTTTGAGGCCCCTGAGCCAGTGGTAAACATTACTCAAACCGCTGAATTACGTACATATGCCTTCCACCAGCACCTACAGGACTGCATGAGTCAGGCAATCCCATACAAAACTGAGACTCTTTGTACCAAAGCCAAGCATCCAGTCTGGTGGACCCCAGCCATGAACAAGCTCTAGAACGACTGGAGGTAGCTACTACAAGATAGAGTGGAATACTTGTAAGGTAAGACACCCTTGCTCATTGTATGTGAAAACCTACAGGCTGTCAGGAAATCATCCAGGGAAATTCAACAGAGGAATCAACAAGAACTCGACAGACAATCATAAGGCCTTCTTTAGCTATGTTGAACACCTGGGAGGACACTCCCAGATATGCTCACACTGGGTTCAGAATGATGTGAGGATGACTGAACCTACACACATTGCCAACATAATGGGCGACAGGTTCGGTGCTAACTTCTCCCCCCTCACCCCACATGGAGAGATATCTATACCAGAGGATTGTAGATCCTGGAACTTCTGTGACACACAGGTGTGAAATGCTCTCTCCAAGGCAGTAAACACAGCATCCATGGGACCAGATGGTGTCCCAGCTGTGTACTCCATGAACTCAATGGGGAATTAAACCCACAGTTAGGACAGCTGTTTAACCGTAGCCTCACCTCAGGATACGTACCCAAGTAGTGGCACAAGGCAACTGTAGTCCCACTTCACAAGGATGGTGCATTCACTGACCCTGGTAATTACCATCCCATTAGCTTGACAAGCCTTATCTGCAAAGCCATGGAGAAGGATCATGATGGAAGTCATACATAATGACATAGGGGACTTGCATACTTTGGATCCAACCCAGTTTTGCTTGGTCAAATACAGATCATGCCTTTTAAACGTGTCTGACTTTTTAGGATCAGTCACCAAGGCCATTGATGAGGGCAAAGCAGTCCATACAGCCTACCTAGACCTAGCAAAGGCCTTCAACACAATACCACCCTCAGGTATCATTGATAAACCCGTCTGCTTGAATGTAAATACATACTTCGCCAGAGAGGTTGCAAACTGGCTAAGTGACAGAACCCACACGGTCATAGTTGCTGGCGCCATGTCATACTCACAGCCAGTCACAGGTGTTGTCCCACGGGCATCAGTCCTGGGTCCACTATTTTCCGCATCTACATTTCAAAAGTACAAGCAAACACAGGGGGGTTATGGCTGACAATGTTTGCAGATGACTGCAAACCGGGTGCCATAGTCGGACACACATCTGACACAGATATCCTTCAGAAGGGCCTCACAGCTATGGATAACTGGTGCCAGAGACATGGCCTACAGCTAAATGCCGGGAAATGCATAGTCATACCCTTCGGGAAGAGCGAGGTTACCCTAGCTACCATATAGGTGGCAATCCACTGAGCACAGAGGGAGTTACCAGGGATCTGGGGACCCGTGTTGTCGGTAACCGTTTGTTCGACACACACATTGCTAACGTAGTTAGATAGACCTTCTACATTGGCCACCTGATCATGAAGGCATTCACATCTACATCAGGGAGGTCATTGTCCCCTTGTACTCATCACTCATTACACCTATGATTGAGTACAATGCCCGTTCAGAATGTCTGTGACCCGACACCTGCAGCAGCTGGAAAGGCCCGACAGTTCATCCACAAGCGGATGCAGGGTCTCAGGAATATGTGTTATGCTGACCAACTGAAAGGGTTCCATCCCTATTCCGTCGCATACCACTTGCCCAGAGGTGACCTGTGCCTGGCATCCAAGGCCAGGTCGAACCCGGATTTGATGACTATGCTTCACCTAAAGAATCTAGATCCCTCAGAATCACAAGGGCAGGTGGCGTACACCTTGGCACTGTCATTAATAGAACGTGCTGGTGGGACACATTCATCACCCAGACACTCACTATGCTGTGGAACAACATCCCAGTACATGTGAGACAGAGCACCTGGCTGGCCTTGTTTTAGTATTTTGACAAGGATGTCTGAATTGCTTGATTCAACTAACCTTGTAAATGAATATTTACTTTACCACATTTTTAATCTTTACATTCCATTGATATATTTTACATTAGTCATAATCATAGTGTTTATCTCTATATATTAGGGTTCATTTATATTACTAGGTGTCTCTACTTCTATTAATATATTGGCACAATCCCTAGAACATATATATGTAACGTATACACTCAGACACTTGGAAAACATTATGTTGGGTCTTCTTTCATATTAATACCTATAGTATTATTTTCGCGGAAGAATGTACATGTTGAAGCAATGTCTGATTTACTCACTGTGTGCAATCTGTAACCCGAGTAGACTTTTTAGCTTGTTTGCCTTTCAGGCATTTAATTAATACTTAGCACATCTTATTTACTGCCCAATTCAGGGTTTTAAATGTAGTAAATTGAACTGCATTGTATGTATTCTGAAGAAGTCTGCTTATGAAGCAGGCGAAAGCGCTGCAATAAACAATGGTGCGTGCATATAATTCCTGGTGGGCTCTGAGTGGTCACCGGCGAATTCTACAGTACCACAATTTTGCTTTGGACTTTCTCATCTGGGTCTCTGTGTTATTTGTATGGGGAATGTCAAGTGTAGTCCCTATGTGTATTACCTGTGTAATGCCTTACTGCGGCAGTGTAATTCCACGGGTTTGCAGTTAGGGCGCATTCTTGTTCATACGCTTGTCCATCCATGTGAATTGCCTACTGGACACTGGTATAGGGCTGTACACATTTCACGCCTGCATTTAGCATTCTCCGGTGGATGCTTTGCATTATTAGTAGGGAGTAAGGCAGGTACTACGCCCACATCCCTCCCACGGGCGGGACAACGGATTATCTGCCAGACAACACAGAGCCCCATTTCTGCATACCCAAAATCCCATGGCTGCAACCCTCGACAGTACCCATTACACATCCTTCATGCGTGCGGGACTGGGATGTGGGCCTTACATGTATGGACACGTCGATCTGGGTATTTCTGTTCATATGTCCTGCATTTCATGGACTCTTGTCAGCAACCTTAAACACGCTGGTGGTGCATATGTCTAACTGTGCCGTAGTCACGGCTATATCATCGTCTGTTGTTCGGACACGGCTGGAGTGGGTTCTGTGAGAATGTATTTTTGGGTCCTTCAATGGACACCAATGTGCATATGTCAAGTTAGATGTTGCTGGACTGTGTCCAACTGGCCAGTGCTTTTCACTGCTGCTGTATGTTCCCCAATCGCGGATGTCTGTTTGACTACCCATTCTACGTGGTGCTACGTAACCAGGTGATTTAGTACTGTGAACACATGTTATACATCCAAAGATGCTGGTTAGCAACTGCTTCAAATAAACCTCAGACATCCCAATAGGACATATCCGTCACTGTATTTTCAACATAACACCACCGGAACATGTTGATCACCTATGTATTCATTTAACCATGTTGTCTTCATAGGTGTGAACGCCATAGTTTACATATCCTACTTGACGTTGTGGGTGTGCCATTAGTATGTGTTCCACAGGTCGCACATCTGTTCCGCTGTATGGTAGCGGGTGCTCCTCATTTTGTTGCTGGCAGATTGAGTGCTGTATGCCGGTGTTGGCACGGCGGTCCAACTTTGTATGTGGAATGTCAACTGTAGTCCCTATGTATATTTCCTGTGTTATGCCTTACCGCGGCTGTGTAATTTCCCGGGGTTTGCAGTTGTGGGTGCCATCTTGGCCGTACGCTTGTCCATCCATGAGAATTGCCTACTGGACACTAGTATAGGGCTGTACACATTTCACACCTGCATTTAGCATTCTCCGGTGGATGGTTTGCATTATTAGTGGAGAGTAAGGCAGGTGCTACGCACATCCCTCCCACGGGCGGGACAAAGGATTACCTGCGAAACAACACCGAGCCCAGTTTCTACATACCCAGGATCCCTTGACTGCAACAGTCGACAGTACCCATTACACATCCTTCATGTGTGCGGGACTGTGATGTGGACGCACTTCTATGGACCCGGTACCCTGGGTATTTCTGTGCATATGTGCTGCATTTCATGGACAGCTATCATCAACATTAAACACGCTTGCGGTGCATATGTGTGGCTGTGACGTGGTCACGACAATGAGTTCATGTAGGTGATGATGGAAGCGGGCACGCATTCCTTTAATAAATTTTTGGGTCCTACAATGGACACCACTGTGCATATGTAAAGTGTAGAGCTTGTCGGACTGTGTCCTTGTGGCCAGTGGGTTTGACTGATGCTGTGTGTTCAACAATCGCGGATGTCTGCTTGACTACCCATACTGTGTAGTGCTACAGGAACCATGTTTTCTGAGACCAGAACCCAATGGTGTACATCCAATGTTGCAGGTTAACAACCGCTTTAATTAATCCCCAGAGGTCACGGTTGGGAGGTATCGCCACTTTATTGTCGGAACAACACCTCCAGACTAGGTAAATCACGGGAACTTTAGCCCGGTCTTACCGGCCATTTGCAATTGTAATTAGCAGACACGTGTCAATACATGTATGATAATACATATTGTCATGCGAAGGTAATCTATGTTATTTGGACAATGGCGTCTGCTATTGGCATCCGTTGCTGTGAGTGTTGCTGGTTACCATACACATTGCTTGCTCAGAGGCAGACTTCCCAATTCTGCACACTACTGTGGTCTCCTTTAAGGACCCTGAGCCAGTGGTCGACAGTACTGCAGCCACTGCATCACTCACATATGCCGTCTACCAGTACCTACAGGACTGCATGAACCAGGCATTCCCTTACCCAACTGTGGTTCATTGTACCAATGCCAAGCATCCAGTGTGGTGTACCCCAGCCATACACAGGCTGTACAACAAGAGGAGGTGGCTACTACAAGGCGGAGCAGACACCTTGTGAGGTATGACACCCTTGGTCATCATATGTGTAGAGCTACACGCTGTCATGACATGGTCAGGGCACGTTCCACAGATATACCTACATGGACCTGGCTGACAATCATACCACCTTCATTTGCTATGCTTTCGACACCTGGGAGGTCACTCCCACATATGCTCTGACTGGGTTCACGAAGATGTGGAGTTTACTCAACATACACACATTGCCAAAATCACGGGCTGACAAGTTCGGTGAGGACATCTCCACCCCCCCCCCACATGAGGAGATGTCTGTACCAGCGGTTTGTGGTCCCCAAATGTTCTGTGACACACGGGTGGGACATGCTCTCTCCAGGGTAGTGGACATAGCATCCATGAGACCAGCTGGTGACCCGACTGTGTACTCCACTATCTCATTGAGGAATTAGACCCACAGTTAGGACAGCTATTTCTTTGTAGCCTCACCTCAGGTAGCATACCCAGGTTGTGTCGCACGGCAACTGTAGTCCCACGTCACAGGGCCAATGCCTCCACTGACCCTGGTTATTACTGTCCCATTACCATGAGGAGACCTATCTGCAAAGACATGGGGAGGGATCATACTGCGGCTCGTAGATGAAGGCATAGGGGACATGCATACTTTGCATCCAACACGGTTTGGCTTGTTCAGGGGCGGTTCATGCCTTTAAAGCATGGTTGACATTTTCGGGACAGTCACCGAGGCCATTGATGGGGGTCTTGCAGTCCATACAGCCTACCTCGACCTGGCAAAGGCCTTCAACACATTACCCCCCTCAGGTATCGTTGATAAACCCATTGGCTGGGATGTGAACACGTACATCACAGGATGTGTTGTAAACTGTCTATGTGACACAACCCACACGGTCATAGTTGCTGGCAGCATGTCAGACCTACTGCCTGTCATAGCGGTGTCCCATGGGGCCCTTCCTGGGTCCACTCCTCTCATACATCTACATTTCCACAGTACAGGCACACACAGGGGTGTTATGGGCAACATTGTTTGTAGATGACTGCGAAACAGGTGCCATAGTGGGACGGACATCTGACACAGATATCCTTCAAAGGGGCCTCCCAGATATGCATATCTGCTGTCAGGGACATGTCCCACAGCTAAATGCTAAGTAATGCAACATCATACCTGTGGAGGAGTACTAGGTCACCCCTGTCCAGCATATAGGTGGCTGTCCACTGAGCGCAGGGGTGATTACCAGGGATCAGGGGACAGAGTTTGTCGGTCACCATTCGTTCAACACACACGTTGCTATCGTGGTTCGGTGGGACTTCTACATTGCCCACCTGTTTGTGCAGGGATTCACATCTACATCAGGGTAGGTCATTGTCTCCTTGTACCCATTACGTGTTACACCTATGATTTACTACATTGCCCCATTCGGAGGGTATCTGACCCGACACCTACAGCAGCTGGGAAGGCCTCATAGGTTAATTGTCATACAGATGCAGGGTGACATGGATTTGTGTAATGCTGCCCCACTTGTAGGACCCCTGCCCCATTCAGTCACATACCTGTTGTTTAGTGTTGACCTGTGCCTGACATACGAGGCCATGTCAACCCATATGTCATGTCTATGCTTCACCTACTGTATCTGCATCCCTCAGAACCACAAGGGCAGGTGACATGAACCTTGTCACGGTCATTAATGGGATGTGTTGTGGTGACACATATGTCACCCGGACACTCACAATGCTGTGGATCTACATCGCAGTACATGTGAGACAGAGATCCTTCCTAGCCTTGTTCGGGGTATGTTGTCCATTGGATGGGGAATTGCAGATATAGGCCGGGGATTACATCATTATCACTGCTTGACAGAGGTACAGCAATATCATAAGTATTTTATCTCCGGCACAGAAGGTTGGCAAAGTAATCCTAACTATGGTGTAGTGTTATGGCTGAACCTGGGTCGATGGCCTACCCTGTACCTATGGACGTATGAACCTATATTCATAGTTTGTCCCATTTACACTTGTCTATCCCTATCCTCTTTCTCAAGTGTATATTTCTGTGGCACATGATTGTCCTCTGTATTACTTGCAGGTATGCTGTCTACAGTGCACATACGTCACAGTTGATGACAGTGTATCTGTGTCCCTAACACTGTGATACTGAGGACTACCACACATCCTTCACAACATTACATGCATATGTCCATTCTATTCTTCTTTGGCCTATGGGGGTGTTAAGGCAACAATTACACAAGTCCCTGTTTGTGCATGCTTCATGTTGGTGTTTGACCAGCCTCCGTTGCAGTCGTGTGTTGGACGGTAGTGTTTCTGTGTGTTTGGCATGTGTTTTCATTGCCGGTACATCTGTGGGAGGTGTGGTTGGCACATGTTCCTCTTTGCAGGGACACCCATCCTGGGGTTTGTGTCATGCATCTGCACTTGGCACGTGCCATATGTCCTGTACTATTCCCACAGTCGTGTATGCCTTCATGCACTACTACTGCGTGTTACTGGCTGTTTGTATGTGGTACACATGGTGATTGTGGTGGTTGGCTTGACCTATTCCCATGCTAGAACATACACATCTGTCAATTACGTTGTTTAAATCAAACTGTAACACTCATTCGTCTTTTCAAAATGACAGTCAATAACACAGGAAGCTCAGATTAACAACGTTTTACTACTGTGCACCAGGAGGCAAATAACTATGCAGTACAAGTTTAGAGTTTTGTCTTACTCTATACAAGTAACAGCTGTATGAGTATTGTGATAACAATCATCTTTTGCACACCTTAATGATGTGGTCAGTCACAGGGCATTTACATCACTATAGTCCACAATATTGTATTCCTACAACAGTGCTAAGGTAATGCTTATTAAATGTTTTCCCATGAGGATAGCACAGCCTTGCGAGCCACATAGTCAATTAGAATGTCCTTTGGTAAATTCTGCTCTGTCAAGGTTCCAAGACTGTTCAGATCCGGTCGTCACTTCATTTCCTACTAGGTTCCTTTGTCTCTCTGGTGAGCAGCTGTACTCTGTCTTAGATAGAGCTCACAAGGCCATCCTCCTCAGTGGAAGGATGACAGATATACCTGTACATACATTTATTATTCTCTAACCCAGCAGATGACTAATGCTGAATGACATACACCTGCTGCACTGGTTACTGCCAGGGTCAGGGTTCAATCACACTGCAGCTACACTACAGGCAATTACATGCATGATAAGCTCTACTGCCATATTGTAAAATAGAATAATATGCATTATACACTATTTGCTTCTAAACTAGCACGTCATATATATGTTTAAATATATATTTTGCTAACATTCTCCCTCCTTTGATTGCTTCTATTCTATCCAGAAACATATACAACATTATTTCATTCCCTAGCCTCTTCCTCTCACGAGTGTTTAACTAGGCAAGTCATTTGTTGTACATTTCAGAAAGGATTTCATTTTGTATTAACAAATACCACTACAGGTCTTGATACATAGTCTCGGTTACAAATACGTCGACAGAGTCCCTGACTAATACTTACATGCAAAGTATCCCGCAACAGACACATGCTCCCAATATGAGCAGAACAACACAAATGGCAATCAAGATATTCAGTATGACTGAACCCCATCCACCAAATGGTTTGTGGAAATGGTTCGTCAGTGGGTTTGGGCCTGGTTCCGCCATGGATGACACCTGCTGTATTACCTCTAGGTGGGCGTTGATATTGTTCTTATTATGTGGTACTTAGACACAGCGGTCTTCTTTGATAAGCGCGCACGTACCAATTCTCGCCGCCAGGGTGCAGTCGTGCGCTATTACATTTTGTGACACAACAGTTCTCATTGCATCCAGTTCATCAGTCACAAGTTCAAGTCACATTGCTCATTCCTCCGACAGGTTTTGACAACTTCCTCTGTTCCCTGATTGATTTCAGTACTCCACAAGCTGGGAGTGTTCCAGCCCAGGATATAACGCTGTCACTCAAGTCCATATGAGTCAATATTCCTTTATCTCTTGCAGAAGAATGGATTTTCAGAACAGCTTCCATTTCACCCACTGGATTAGTAGGTTTCTCGACTGTGTTCCCAGTTCTTCGAGCTATATGTCTTATAGTTCGTTCCGTACCCAGAGGCAATTGTGCAGTATGTCATGTGACTGGAGCCAGATAACCCACAAACAACTGCCGGACCAATTCTCAGGTAACCATTGATATGCTTTTCCCCACAAACAAAATAACAATATTCTACATTACTACTGATGCGGGTTAACTCTGCATGTAACATTTTCCTGTCTATAACAGAGGACTGTTTATACAATTCAGGATGTTTCTGCACATCTTTCCACGTTGTTCTCATGAAGCTTCAATACAAATCATGAATGGTGCTACAACTAGTACTGTGATCTTTGGCTGTTATATGACATTTGTAAGACACAGTTATGTTACAAATACTCCCACCAACTTGAACTGTATCATGTTTATGAAAACAAACAATTCCTTTTTGTGTAACAGGTAAGTACAGTGCCACTTTGTCCTGTGATCTCACAGAACCTGTATCAAAGTGTAAATATTCACAAGTCTCAATCTATCCCCAAGGGGACAACATACATCGGAAGTCCTCCATATGATGTAGGTATGGCAGTACAAACACAGCAATTTAAAATGTTCATAGTCTGTACATGCACATGCGTCATGCCTAGGTATGTGTTGAAGTTTGGATGCCACTCTGTGGCCAGTTCATCACGTATCACTATTTGTATCTGTGTAGGTATATGCAGGTAAGGTCCCAGCAAATGTAAAGTCAACACAAACATGGTTAATAGGTGTATGATCAGTAGGACAGTAAACCAAATGTCTTTGGGGTTGCTTTGTATTGTTATACAGTCTCGCCGGGTGATTCAGTCTCTATGGTATATCAGCTACAAGATGTAAATCAGACTTGATATCCTTTACGGTTTGAAAATGTGAGGTGAACCCAGGGCGACCTCTCCATAAACTTTACTGCAGTAGGCGTTGCCAACAGTACCTGGTACAGACCTTCACACGTTGGACTCGGCAATTATCTTATTTGGATAACAGTGAAATACACACAGGATACTGGAGTCAGCTATCGTCCGGCCGCGTGCTCTTTATCTGTAAAGACTTTAACTGCAAAACAGTGTTATTGGTTAACAATCCTCTCATGTCACCTGCTAATGAGCCATCGACCTCCAGCTCTGCAGGCATGACAGCTTTCCACTCTGGCACATGATATGCCATTCCAAATACTACTTCAAGGGTTCAAACACTTTACATTTGGAACTGTTGTCATGCTCAGCAATGCTAGAGGTAGACAGCAAATGCAACTCGTCTGGGTGTCACCCACCAACCTCCTCAACTTATTTCTCGGGATCCCATTGTACCGCGCCACCAGTCATGCTGACTGTGGGTTGTACATGCAATTTATATTCATGGAAATACCAAATAATCCCACAGGTTGCTGGATTGTCTGGTTCACAAAATGTGTTCTATTGTCACTGTAGCTTCTTTACAGTATGCCAGATCTAGGGATACTTTATTTTACTGGGACCTTTGCCACTGCTGCTGCATCCGGATTCCTGGTTGGGAATGCTTCTACCCATTTTGATAATATATCTATAATCACTAAACAGTATTTCTTCCCTTCACATTTATTCAGCTGTATAAACTCCATACAAATAGTATGGAGCGGTTATGGTGGTGTAGGTAAACCCACTCCCTTCGGTTTAAATGCTCCCTGTGCATGATGTTTACTGCAAATATGACACGCTGCTCATGATGTTTGTATGTGGTTCCTAATTCCGTATGTTAGGGATATTCTGTTAACCAACTGTACCATCCCCTGTTGAGACATGGCTCTACCCATGGCTCAACAAAGCCACATATCTGAATACATTAGGCGTTAATATTGGCTTTCTCACTGTGGATATGTACAGTCCGTCTTCAAGGATTGCTCCTCGTCATACCCACGTCTGCTTTTCTGCTTTCGTAGTTGATGTTTGCATTGTTTGTAACATTTCTACATCTAGAATGTCTGAGGATTGTCATTCCTCATTCAAACAGACACTTTCCAACTGTGAGGCTGCTTGTTTTGCAGCTGCATCAGCTCGTGCCTTACCTTTCCTACTGTTATCCTGTTGCTTTGTATGAGCTGCACATTTACAATTAGCTACTTTAGTGGGTAACTGAATGGAATCTAATGCATTCAAGATCAATTGCGCATGATTAATCGGTTTACCGGTGGATGTTATCATTCCCCTATTCTTCCACTGCTGCTCATAAACATGCACTGTACAGACAACATACTGACTATCGGTATAAATGTCCACACATCAGTTTTTCGCTAGAGTACAAGCACGTGTTAAAGCTATCGATTCTGCTGCTTGGGCAGACACGTTATGCTGCAGGGGTTGGGCTTCTACAATCTCATTATCAATAACTACTGCATAACCTACTTGATTCTTTCCTGTAGGACTCTTTCTACATGATCCGTACACATAAACTGTCACCTCTGCATCATCTAAGAGTATATCAGTGATATCCTGTCTGTGTGGAGTTATTTCCTCCATTTCATATAGGCAACTGTGTGGTGTGCCATACACAGGTGTCGGACGTGACGTTGATAGGTTTAATGTTGTACAACGTTCAATCACCATATGAGGTTGTCTCAGGGTTATGGTCAAACAAGACAGATGTCTAGCACGGGTCAGGAATGCTATTTTCTCTTGCAGCAGAATGATCGCAACTGCATGAGACACTCTCACAGTGAGAGGGTGGAATAATAACATTAAGGCCGAGGCCTGTACTGCCATGGGTGCTGCAACATCTGCCTGTACACAATGTGGCACTGACCATGCCACAGTGTCCAACTGCGATGAGTAGTAAGCTATGGGGCGTTGCTTACTTCCATGCTGTTGCATCAAGACTGGCGTCATATATCCCTGCTTACAATCTACAGTCTGACAACATCTGTTATGATTATTCGGAGACCTAATACAGATGTTGAAGCTATCAATCGTTTTAGTCTGCAGAAAGCTGTTTCTGCTACTGGAATCAAGTGTAGTATATGTTGTGCTGCCATAGGTGTATTAAAGATTAAAGCAGACAATAGAGCAGATTCCAAAGCATTGTTTGGTAACCAGCTTTGACAAATGTTAGTCGGCCCAGGAAGGACATCATTCCCTTCTTGGTAGTTGGCTTGGGTGCTTGTGAAATTGCTGCCTTCCTATCGTCATGTAATGTTCTACCCTCCTTGGATACCACATATCCCAGGTACTTGACCTGTATTCTCTGTAGTTGCAATTTATGCTTGCTTAATTTATGTCCCTGTTCTGCTGACTATTTCAATAATGCTATTGTATCTTCCCTACATTGCTGCTGGGTAGGGGCCGCAAGCAGAATATCATCCACATAAAGTAGAACTTGACTGGCCCGGGTGGAGTAAACACCGGAATGTTGCTAGCCATCTCCTGTGCGAATATCGTTGTACTTTCACAGTATCCCTCGATAGCCGGGTATGGCTGTATCTGTTACCCTGAATGTAAATGCAAAACAATACGGACTATCTGGATGTATAGGTATTGAAAAGGAAGCATAGCTTATATGTACCACGGTAAGATACTTCTGTGGCGGGTTCATAGCATTCAATATAGTGTGTGGGTCTGGCACCATCGGTACCCTAGGTATTATTACATGATTTACAGCTTGTAAATCCTGTACCATCCGCCATTCCCCTTTGCTTTTCTATCAGAAGATACAGGGGTATTGCATGGTGAATAGTGATTACTTTGTAGATGGAGAATTCCCTCTGTGACTTTACAGATATCTTCTGGTGTCCACGGTCTATACACTAAGGGAGTTGGGTCCTGGCCTTCCTGTCCTGCATGAGGGTTCGGTACTTCAATTAATTGACAGATATCCTCACTCTGTTCTAGTGACTGTCTTCTTACTTGAGTGTCCCTAGGTATGTTCTGAGTTAGGGATGTGGTTTCAATAGCTTCTCTTACATTTGGTCGTTGTGATCCCTCTGTTGCCACAGGATAGCGTGGGGGGACTAGCCTGCCCTCCCGCTTCATATCCTGGATGTGGTATCGGAGGTGGTAGGGGGGTGGGGGGCTGTCGCTACTACTGTATTATTATCTTCTTTGTGTACGTATGATGCTTTCGCATTTCTAGTGTTCTGTTCCCTTGGTTCACTACCTCAATCCACCTATGTGCTTGCGGATACCCAATTGTCGCTGTTTTTCCCTGCACATCTTAGGGTTGCCACCTTTTCAAATGCACAAGGTGGGACATTAGTGTTAGGAACGTGTAATTTGGCAGGGCAAAACATACCCACGGCCAGTACAAAGGACAGCAATTCACTTTTGCCAGGAGAGCAACCTATTCTTGTAGCATTTGAGTTGCTTATTCTGTTTATTATGATATTTTGGTGTTTCAGATACAAAATTACTGTTTTATGCTACCATTTAAGAAGATATCTGAGAAATCTTTGTCCTAAGATATCAGGACATTTGCCATTTGTTCAGTTTGTTTGCAGGACACAACTGGCCAAGAGGACTGTCCCTCACAAAGTGGGACAGGTGGTTACCCTAGAACATCTGCATCACATTTTCAGTGATTCCAATGTTTCAGTAACGATATTTTGTCTAATATACCATCAATGTCATATTTATTACCCCATTTTGCAGAATATCTCACATTATGTGCTCTCTGCAATTGCATATACTTCACGTCACCCGTCAACCGCGGATCACATGATCTGTTTGTGCACTAATCTCCCATATCCTCTACACGACTGTTACGTAACCCTTCTCTCGTACCACGTGGTATCTCCTTCCCTGTATCCACTGTAGTGTCTACAATGACTATTTACTCTACTCTGTGTTCCCCTGATCTATGTCCAGATTTAAAACTACTTGGATTGGTCTTTGACCTGCTATCACAACTGTTAACAGAAACACAATGTAGTCTGGTCCCTGATCTACAATAGAGACAAAGAGGCAAACCCTCCTTACCTGAGCCTCCTGTTTATGACTGCACGTTTTCTTCTTGGGATCCAGTTTTCCGCTTTTCAGCCACAGATCAGACAGTGGACAGCCTCTTTACACACAACAATTCAGTCGGAGGTCTTTTCACTCAAGAAGAACCATTTAGGCAAATTCTCCTGCGCACATGTCTAACCACCCATGCACTCTGACCTGTAGCTTACCAAGGGAATTCCGGATAACAAGGACCACAATGTCAAATAAGTTGTTAAAACCAGACTGTTGAAATCAGTAGGCTTTTCTAGGTGACAGTCAATAACACAGGAAGCTCGGGTTCTAGCGTTTTAGTAGTGTACACAGGCAGGCAAAATAATATACAGTCCAAGTATGAGAGTTTTGTCTGACTCTATACAGTAAGCAATTTCTTTATATAGTGTTTACAATCAGCTTTTGCCCACCTTACTGGCGTGGTCGGTCACAGGGCATTTCCATCACTATGGTCCGCAATATTCTATACATACGTGGGTGCTGAGGTCATGCTTTTAAAATGTTTTCCCATGAGAATAACACAGCCTTGCAAGGCACCTGGTCAATTACAGTGTCCTTCTGTAATTGTAGCTGTTTCAAGGACCCTGGACTGTTCCGATACAATAGTCAGTTCATTTCTTAATACGTTCCTTTGTCTCTCTGGTAAGGAGTTGTACTCTATCTTCGATAGAGCTCACAAGACCATCCTCCTCAGGGGAAGGGAGGATGTTATGCATGTACATACATTTATTTTTCTGTAACCCAGCAGATAATTAATGCTGAGAGACATAAGCCTGCTGTACTGGTTACTGCCAGGGTCAGAGTTCGATCACACTGCAGCTAAGCTTCACCAATTACATGCATGATCATTTCTACTGCCATATTATACGGTACAATTCAATGCATTATATAGTATTTTGCTTCTAAACTGGCACTTCATATGTGTTTCTATATATATTTTTCTAACAACATCCATCCGGCCATATGCATGTTGTTCCGTCCTTTACCTTGACCGTGTGTATTTGGCCGTCCGGCAGCGCTACTCTCCACATGTGATGTCCCACCTTCCCCTTCTGTGCCTGTGGCACCCTGTTAGGACGTCCTGTTTGGTAGGCACATGTTCCGCTATATGTGTTTGACTTCTCTGCATAGCTAATCATCGATGCGGTGGTTCAACAACCCGACTTGTCCACATGTGTACAGTTATGTGCACCGTGGCGTGTGCAAACCTATATGGTTTGGGCGGGTACATACCACATGCGGGATGTACACATTCTGCAGACACATTCACATGCAGCCATTTCCATATCTGTACCTGAGGTGGGTTGGTGACATGTGGGGTACATATTTGCCTGCGTGGCACTGCCTAACACAATACTTCTTACCACATTTCAGGTATGCCCATTGTGTGTAGGTGTGTAGCTGCACAAGGATGCTAGCTGGTTTGGGTGCACAGGCGTACATGGGTGGGACTTACATGCTACAATGGGGCTATTGTGTATTACATCTGCATGCATGGGTTCTGCTTCTGGATATTACACTTAGACATCGCCGTCCTGTGTATCGACAAACACGTTGCTGGGTGTGGGACATGTTGCTATGCACATGTTTGCCTGTGTTTAGGGTATCTTGGTTCCTTCCTGTTGTTATGTCGACACAGCTACCCGGCTGTGTACTCTCACTACTGCTTGTGACCATTATGGTTGACACCTTTTCCAATGCCCATAGTGGGACATCTTTTGTGGAAACATCGGATTTTGCAGGACAACACATACCCACAGCAAGTGGAGTTGACAGAACTTCACTTGTTTGCCATAATATACGCTTATTCTGTTAGCATTTGGGTTCCTTATTCAGTTTCTTATGCCATGTATGTGTTTCATATACAAAATATATGTTTTATGCTACTATTTCAGGTATATTGCGGGAATATTTTTGGCAGGAAATCTCAGGTCATTTGCCAGTTTTTCGATTATTGGCGGGACACAACTGTCCAATGAGGGACTGTCCATAGCAAAGTGGGACAGCTGGTAACCCTGGTGACCATGCCCATGTCGCTACTGGGGTTGCCACCTTTTCCAGTGGCCAAGGTGGGACATTTTCGGGACTCACATCAGATTTTACAGGCCGACACATACCCACGGTCACTATATAGCATAGAACTTCACTTGTTTGCCTAAATAAAAGCTTATTGTTGTAGCAGTTTGGTTGCTTATTCTGTTTCTTGTGACATTTAGGTATTTCAGTTACGGAAATAACCATTTCATGCAACCATTACATTAAATACGGGATATCATTATGTCCTACAATCTTAGCACATTTGCCGTTTTAATATTTTTATCGGGACACAACTGCCCATAGAGGACTGCCCCTCGCAAAGTGGGACAGGTGGTAACCTTAGTCGCTACTCCTATGTCGGTGCGGCGCGCTGACATGCTGCGGTACACCTTCTCTGGGTATGCCCATTGACGGTGCATTGCGGGACAAACACGGTGTTACGCATATCCTTTGTTCCTTGGACGGGTACACTTAGGGCTTCATGGGTTGTATTTGCTTCTCCGTTTTGTTGGGACGGGTACTATGTTGCATACTCTACGTGCGTTTCATTCTGCACGGGCCCTGGCTGCTGCCATTACTATTATGGGCGGACCGTGGCAGTCAGCACATTAGGTTGCTCATCGCCTGCCGGCTTAACCATGCCTCTGGACGCATCCTACTTGGGCTCGCTCACGTACACTACACACGTGTCTGTGGTTGCGGCGCGCTCTCATTACTATGCATATGGCGCTACTACGCCGACTATTCACTGCACCGCCGGCGCAGGCCTTACACCGGCCTTGCGCCAAGCTTCATGAATCCCGGGGATAGTCAATATCAAACCCTATACCCTTAGCTACAGGAGACAGCTTTTTAACAGCTTAGAGCTTCAAAACTCTGTGATAACTGCTGGTCTTATTAGAAAAATTAGTATATATGGTATGAGTGCTTGTTTCCAGAAAACAAAGAAAAGGGATTGTTGGAGATTATTTTAGTGCAATTTGGGGGTTAGGACTGACTCCAATAAAATAGTATTTTTTATAATGCCATGAGTAAAGGGTGCTGGTTTACTTATCACAATAATCTATTTATATCATTGCATATTTTTTGGATTGTGAGAATATTAATGTATAACAGAAATTTACTTAGTAATGTACTTTTCCAGACTTATTCTGGGAAACAATAAGGGGACTGAAAACAAAAAGAAATGCAGTAAAATAAGGCAAAGTAAATGCATGCAAGAAAACTGTTGCAGAGATTTCTAACTCAAGATGCAATGCTAGAAAAAAGGCAGTGGTATGGTAGCATAAGGGAAAAGATTATTTTATTGATCCTTTACATGAGTCAACTATAAGTACAAAACTCCAATAAGAGAAAGACAAGCAATATTTAAACAAATTCAGGAATGCAAGTATTGCTAGGAATTATGTTACACTACCATTGAAACTACTAACACTATATATATATATATATATATATATATATATATATATATATATATATATATATATATATATGCAACAAGAAGGACGGTTATATTAGTAAGAATGACCGAAGACAAAGCAGGAGTTATATTACATTTAAGAACTAAAGTATTCTTAAATTTTGCAAAAGAAGCATGGCAATACAAAGTGAAAATGTAAATATGAATATGATATGCTGAATATAACGTAAAGCTGATAATTTGGTTAACATTTTATTTTCATGTGAATAGTTTGTGTAAATATCAAGGTGTGAAGAACATAATAAGAAGTGGGAAATGTGAAGTATTTGGGTAAGAATTAAGTCCTGGTTGTGGCTAAAGGTTTTTTAATGTATAAACAATACAAATATGCATACATGTACAATATAAACCACATAAATATGTAGATATGATCTAGAATATTAACATTAATAATCACTATCATTATGCTACCCTACTTCACTGTAGCACTGCAGAGATGAGATCAGGACCCCAATGTTGTAGGAGTGCAGGAAAAAGCTCCCTTTGGGTAAAGATATTGCCAGATTATGATGTTGCTGAGTTCTTTGAATATGAAGAACCTGTTTAGCTTCTACAGGATTGGCTAAATAGGCAAATTAGTGCCTGCTCTCTGTCCTCAATTCTCAGGACTCTATTTTATATTCTAATTCAAAATAATGGAACATATTCAGGCAAAACATCAGAAGGAGGTTGAAGTGGAAAACTGGGAGGATGTTTTCAAGACCTCTGGATTGGCAATAGCTACTGAACTTGTGCAGATTTGTGAAGACTGCGTCTGAGTGTGCACTAATGCATTTTGTGGCCACCTGCAATGCTAGATGTTCTACTATATGCTCCTGCAGTGTTGTATAAATAGAATTTGCCTTCCCATTCTTCCTTTGTTGTGATGGCTTTTGGAAGTATAGAGAATGTTTTCTCAGTAGGAGAAACCATAATGCATACATCCTTTGACTGCTTTGGTCTAGAAAACTGCTATTTTGCAAGACAGGTGGGATTTTTCCATTTTTATTATAAAAGACCTGCTCTTTCATCTACCTTTCCAAGAGACTTGGCACTTTGTCCATTTTCTTTTGGAGAGGTATTTTTTGGAATAAGTCACTTTTTCCACTGGTATTTTGGTGTCCATTTGTGTGCCTAAAGAATCAGAATATGATGTTGCTTTTGAGACAGTTAAGTACTATAGCCTTCATTTGCCGATACTAGACTTAACAATTTGTCAATCCATGAAGTAAGTCTGATTTTTAAGAACTAAGTTTTACTAAATGTAAACTTCTGTAGTTTTTTAATTGCAATGCTATCTGACTTTAATGTTAGGAATGTGTTTCTACATTCAGATATATTTTGAAAAAAATTAGATTGAACTCACCTTTGGACTAGGGTTTGGGACCTCTCTGTTGACCTTCCAGATCAGATGATAAATTGTGTCATTTAAGTAATATGAATTCTATGAAGGATTCAAGATGGCTAATTCATTATAGGGTTGACTTGTTATATCTGTTTAAGTGCTCATCATTTTCTAAGGACTGCACTGATTGATTCTGCACCATGATATATGGCTACGAGCCATTTCAGTAAAGAATCTCAACCTAAATGCACCAGGTATTGTGCTTCTATTCATTTTTGGTGTGCGCGTTCTGTCAAGTGACCCCACAAGGAATTCTTGGGAAATCTACAGAGGGTGACATGACTGAAAAATCTTATGTAGAAAGTACTGTCGATGGGAACTATTTTAATAATGATAAACTTGTATAGCAGGTGAAACCCATGGTTGAGGTCAATAGTTCAACATAGAGCTTCCAGCACAGTGTGTACAGTCTGATGAGGGTACTGAGCAGAGTCATAACCAGTATGAGCACTGCAGTATTGCTACTACTTCTTCATGTATCATCCATCAGTGAAGTTTGTTCTCAGTCATGTACCTTAACTCTTACAAATTGTTGGCTTCTATCTGCTTGCCCACTTACTAAGGATATTAAATAGGGGGGTTTAATTTTGAACCCTTTTTTATTTGCATATTGTATTAATTTGCTTTGGGGAAAGTTTTTTTTTTCTTGTGTGAACAAATGGTCTGTACAAGGATATGTCTGCATTTTCATTGATCCAACCTACACTGATGACACATTTTTGATGGTTAGGCATAAGGTGTGGCAGGAGTTTTCAGATTAAAGTGCTGCTCAGTTCAGTTTGTGTTTGAATGTTTTAAAAAGCTAGTATTTTGGTAGTAGTTATTATGTAAGCAATACTAAATTGTCAGATTATTATGTTTAGATGTTGCATTTACATTTTGGGATGGTTTCAGAGCCTAGAGGAATGGCATAGGGTTTTTCAAAAAATGAAAGAAGCCATGACATGGAAATTTTTGTATGATCTTCAGAAAGAAGGTATTTAGATTTAAGATTTTTTTAAGTTTGGCTAAGTATTTTGGGGTGTGTAGTTTTTTTCAGAATATGTGTAGAAATAAATTATGGAAGTTTGTTATAGGGTTGTTTGGAGATCCCACTTCACCCTTATTTATATGGAGGGTTGTATAGTAAGGTTGACAATGGTGGATTAAGTATGCTACAACCCACGGTTTTCTTTAGTTTCTTATAGTCTGGGTATTTGTTTCTTGTTTTAGGCTTTCTGTTACCCCATTAGAGGATTTTTGAAATGGAAGTAAAAGTAAAACATGAGATAAGTAGGAAAAAGGAAAGGGTGGTTGGGGAAATAAAGAAATGTACTAGAAAGATTCAGAAGTGGCATTTGTATTTCCCACAATACTTGTACAGGAAGGCTTAGTATAAATAAATTGCAGATGCTTGCTAGATAGATGGTAAATAAAATGCATATTTACTGGGTGTACAAAGAATTATTCAGAAATGTTGCACAGGATTTTTGTTTTGGTAACTAGTCCATCTGAAATATCTTAATGCAGACAGGAGTTAGAAATGTTTTGAGGAAATGTTATATGACTCTGTCCTGTATTATAATGTGGAAATTTTTTTTGTAGTATTTCACAGTATGTTCTAGGTTGCTGGAAGTGTGGACTAAGAATGTTCTGGTATCTTCTAGACTGCTGGAAGTATGGGCTGAAAGTACACTTCCCTCGAAGTTAGATGGTAGTAATATTTACCTTGATAGTATATGTTTTGAATTGTATTCAGCAGGGTCTAGTCTTAGGGTGAATGATGATGGTATTCTTATTTCTATTATCTGCACAAATGTGGTCTGCAAGGTGTGGTGAGTTATTGTATGGCAGTATTGAATGTACATGATCTTGTCCTAAACTTCTTCAGGTTTCAATGTTGCACCATGATATCATTGTTTTAAAATGTATATATTTTGTAAAAAAAAAAAAAAAGGCATCCTTTTTGCTGGGGTAGCTATTTCACACATACATTCCAGGAGTGGAAGATGTTGTTTTTCTGACAAAGAGCAGTGTAATAATGGACCATGTAATTGAAAGAGATGATTCCTTTGGTGGCACTACTTTAAAAGACATTTCTCTGGTTAGTAATAACAGTGAAGGTTTGCTAGTGGAAATAATCCTGGAGAAAAACACTGTTGCTGACTCATAGGCAAACCCTTCAGAGAGTTTATGATCAGTTATGATAGGTCATATCTAAGAGATGCAACCAATAGAAGCAAGATGTAAGAAGCAGGTAATAGTACTTAATTTGGATATGTGTCAGTGGAAAAAAAGGTGATGACAATGGATGCTATACATGAAGTATAGGTGGAAGAATGTATTCTGGCTACAGTATTAAATCACAGACCTTTGTGTGGATTTTAAATGATGGGGCAAAGAGCATGCTGAGTGTAGAGAAGAAATGTGTTATTTGAATGACATAACTTGAAGTTACAAATGCATCACTGGGGTGGCATTTATGTGGCTGCAGGTAATTAAATGTTTGAGGACAGAGGTTAAAGACTTAGAGGTTAAAATACATATAGTACAACAGATACTGTATGATACTGCTTTTGAAACAAAGATAAAGTTTTTTTTTTTGTTTTTGCCTACAATATTTTTTATTTTATTTATTTTTTATTTTTACATTTGTTGACCGGGCTAGTCCAACTGGATACATGCCCATTTTCAGTAGGGACCCGGGGAGATAAGCTCCAAACTATGCTAAGTAACAATATTACAAAGAATAAATAAAAAAAAAACATATTAAAAAAACACAATAGAAAAAGAAAAGAAAACTTTGATTGATTAATTTCATGCTTTATGTTTGAACTGTTAATGAAATGAGAAAAATGCATTATTTTTTTCAAAAATATGGCAGTTCTTTCAAGTGGTATAGTAGTATGGTTAGAAAATATTTGTGACATCGGTGGTAAACTTAAATATATTAAAAGATAAGTACATGCGTCATAATGGTAGATGGGAAACAGAAGAACATTCAAAGATGAATAAAGAACTTATAATTTGGATAATGGAATTTTTTTCCAGGGGAGGTTTACATTGTGCAGGTCAAATAATTTTTTTTTTATTATTATTTCTAAACCAAAAGTTCATAAATGAGTTAAATGTCCAAGGAAAATGTGTGTGCCTTTGGAAAAAGGAGGTATTTTGCACATGGTGCTGACCTAAATACACTCATTATTTTCAAGAAAGGAATTTTTGACAGGAATGTGCCATGCAAAAAAAGTTGCATGATTAATATTATGGAAAATCAATGGAAAGGGGAATAGAAAATGGAAAAAAATAAGGGTAGAAGTGACATTTGGGAGAAAGATAAAGGTTTTCTGTTAAATAACAAATGTTCGAAAAACCATTAAAGAAAAATAAAAAAGATTGCAAAATGTGTGATGAAACAGAAAATTCTGAAAAAAGTGAAAATGATGAGGTAAGTTGAAAATAGTAGGACATCAATTGGACAGAAAGTCTGTATAAAATTAGAAAAGAGGGATAAAAGTTAAAACCAAGAAAGAAAGAAAAATGACACTCGATTGGATAACTGGATAAAGAAGACTGATATGGATAGTGTTTACTTACAAGAGTTGAAATACGTAAACCTTTCATTAGCAACAGAAAAATGCTCTGGAATCTCCTTTTCAGGTTAAAATCAGACAGTGGTGTAACATTCAAAAATACAAAAAAATGTATATTGAGCAAAGAGGCAGCAGGAAAGGCTGTGAAAAATCTTTATTACAGCTCACATACACCACTAGTACCTAACGTTTGTAGGAAGTTACATCTAAAAGTTTTTATGAAAGTAAAATGACTACTGCTGAGGCTGATGTTGTTGTTGAAGATAATCCATTGTTAAATGCATCTATTTATGAGGAATGTTTTTTTTCTGAATTTAATATTAATGTTTATGCAACTGATGAAGAACAGTTTGAAACTGGATATGGAAAACTGAGTGTCCCTAGCTTACCTATCCAGAGTCAATTTATGCCACCCAAATTATCATTGGCTGTTATTTTGTTTGACCAAATGCTACTTAAGCAAGTCGAGCATGAATATTTTGAATTTATTAGAAATGTTAAACATTATAATATTTCTAAAGAAGAATGGAAAATGCTGAATATGTTGAGAAGTAAGTTGACAGATTATGTTTTCAAACAAGCAGATAAGAGGGGTAATTGGGTGGTTATGTCTAAATTCAAATACAATGAGATGATGTTTAAGCTGTTGCTGGTTACGGAAGACTATCTTAAACTTAGTCATAATCCAGTGAACAGTTTCAATGAGCAACTTCCTGCAATTTAAGAAAGGGGAGAAAGATTATGCTTTCTCACTAGAGAAAATGTTAAAAAATTACATATTGAAAAGCTATGTGACCCCCCACCTTCTATACATTACATAAACTGCATAAAGATTTTGTAAACCCATCAAGCAAACCGATAGTTTCAGAGGCTGGCTCCTATTTGCAGAATGTAGGCATATTTTTGGATTCACTCTTGAAAAAATATTTGAGTAGAATTCCTGCACATGTGACTAATACTGAGAAATTATGCAAAGAAGTTAAAAAAGATTCATGGCATGATGGTTATTATTGGGTGGTAATTGCCATCAACTCATTGCATACAAATATACAGTTAAAGGGTGGCTTGGAAGCTATTTGGGACATTTGGGTGATGGTCCTACAACTGCATTTGTGGTGAGGTTGCTTGAATTTTGTCTTACTCACAACTATTTTAGATTTCAGAATGAAATTTTCCTTCGGTTAAAGGGGACAGCAATGGGGGCATCATATCTCTCCACTTATGCTATTCTATATATGGGCTATTTTGAAAGGAAATATAATTACAGTTCTGATTTCTATAAGACAAATGTTGTGATGTTTAAGCAATATATTGATGACCTCATCTTTCTATGCAAGGGTTATCCTAAAGATTTTGACATTTTCTTCTCTAGTTTGAATTCTAATAAGCATAAATTGAGTTTTTCAATATTGAAATGAGAATCTAGTGTTGAATTCTTAGATGTTGAGTTCTATGTGGACACCAAAATAATATCCAGTTTAAACCATTCAGAAAAGCTACTACAGTAAATAATTTCATACATCCAGATAGCATGCACCCTCCTGACTTGCTTAAATCTCTGCCCCTAGGTGAATTCAAATGTATTGACCATAATACTTCAGAAGAAAATGATAAAAAGAGGTTTCTTTTGGAAGTTAAAAACAGGCATTCTGGGAGAGGTTATGGTGAAATTAACCTACAACATGCCTTGGATGAAGTTTTGGTTGGAAAACCATCTGGTAGAAAAGGAAGACATAGGAATGAGATCAGAGATGATGACTCTGAGATCAGAGATGATGACTCTGATAAAAAAGAAATCTTTTTTGTTTCCAAGTTCTCCGATTTTTCTGAAGCCATGAGAAGGATTATTTTAGATTTATGGCATGTTGTTTGTGAAGATATAAATGTAGGTAAGTTGTTTCCCAGGTTTGTTAGGTTTTCCTATGGACGATATGCCAATTTGAAAGAATTATTGAACATGGGTCATTTTAGTGGCTCACTAGAGTCTTTGGTCATGTATGCCTGTGGTCACTGTAAGGTATGTAGATATATTACAGATATCCCAGGTGAATTTATTAATGGTAAAAGGTATGTGTGTAAGGGCAGATTTAACTGCAATTCTTGAGGGGTAGTCTATACAGTGGGTTGTGGATGTGCTGAGACTAAGTGGTATATAGGACAAACTAAGAGGGGTATAAAAGTGAGGATTATGGAACATTTAAAGGACATTTGGAATGTCAACATGAGGAGCTCAGTTGCAGAACACTTTATTAACATACATAAAGGAAATGTATCTCCTTTTTTTCTTTAGTGTTCTTGCTCAGCCTGTTTTAAATAAGGTGGGTGATATTGTCAGGAAACTGTTGGTTTTGGAAAGTAAATTAATTTTGAATTATAGAGCATTATTCCCCAGGGAATCATTAGGTTCTCTTTATGTAACGATTTAAATATTTATATATATTATGACTGTTTTTTTATGTGCTGCCATTTTAAAATTGCGGTTTCCTGCTTAGCAGGAGGAAATTAAGTCACTATTCATTTGTATTTTAAATGTAGTTGTGCTGACAATACACTGTTTCTGATGAAGTCTCTTTTAAAGTTAATTTGAGATGAAAGCATGTATTTGTTGTTGTAAAATAAAGCGTTGGTGTTCCTGAAGGAGAACAAGTTTGTGTGGTACTTTGCTCTACAGTACCTGCATTTTGAAGTAAACAAACTGTGTAGAAAGTACACTGGTTTGCTTTGGTGTTCCTGAAGGAGAACAAGTTCGTATGGTACCTTGCTTGCATTTCCTGCATTTTTAAGTACATTTTGAATTATAGAACACTATTACTCAGGGGTCTTAATCTTGAGGTCAGTTTGGTGAACTAAATAAGTCTGTTTTTTAGTGTTTAGACTTTAAAATAAAATGTGGTGACTGTTTATAATATTTGTGTTGTAAAATTGTAAAATGTTAAAAAGTATATTGTAAAACTTATATATAAATGGATATTGACAATATTTTTGCACTTTAGAAATTATAAATTCATATATTTGCAAGTTTATAAGTTGTGTATATAAAAAAATTTGAAAAAAAGCATTTTCACTTTAAGGGTATAATTGATTAATTGGGGTTTTATGTGTGTAAAAGTATGGCTGTTTTATTCCACATTTATCCGTTGAAGGCGAAATGCCTCAGTACTAGTAGTGTATGTGAGCTGTAATAAAGATTTTTTACAGCCTTTCCTGCTGCCTCTTTGCTCAATATACTTTTTTTTGTTTTTTTTTGAGTTTTGCTGGTTTTGGTGTTTATTAAGTGGTGTAACATTATTTGCTAACCAGACAGCGGTGTAACATTATCTGCTAATTAGACAGTGGTGTAACATTATCAGACAGTGGTATGACATTATCTGCTAATCAGATAGTGGTGTAACATTATCTGCTAATCAGGCAGCAGTGTAACATTATCTGCTAATCAGACAGTAGTGTAATATTATCTGTTAATCAGACAGCGGTGTAACATTATCAGGCAGTCCTGTAACAGTATCTGTTAATCAGACAGCGGTGTAACAGTATCTGCTAATCAGACAACGGTGTAACATTATCTGTTACTCAGACAGCGGTGTAGCACTATCTGCTAATCAGACAATGGTGTAACATTATCTGTTAATCAAACAGCGGTGTAACATTATCTGCTAATCAGACAGTGGTGTAACAGTATCTGATTGTGTAATTTTATAGAGCCAGAAATACTAGCAAATAGAACTGTACAATGCAAGGAGCAAAACATAGAGTTCTAACATTTATGCTCTGAATGGGCAAAATAAAGTAGACAGTTTCATAAAATTAAAAAGTAAGTATTAATATAAGACAGGCATTAATAGAGGGGGACTTTTAGTTGTGATTTAGGATGAGATATTACATCTAAGAACTAAGAGGGACATTAGAATTTGCAAGAGGTGATCCAGGTGGATGAGTAGTTTTGAGATAATGACTGATCTGGATAAAATATATTATAGAAGATTACTTAGTACAGCAGAGATTTTGATAGGAAATGACTTTTGGATTATTAATAGCAGGAAAATAATTACTGATTTTTCAGATTATCTAACATTACAAGCATATATAAATTATGGAGCGAGTGCAAAAGTGGGTACAGGCTTTGCTAAAATGGATACAAGGGTATTGTTAGATGATAACATTTGAAGTTTAATAATGACTTTATGGACAGGAATTTGGGTATGAGAGTATTCTATAAATACTGGTTTAATTGTGAATAGATTGTAAAAGGGCTTTAAGGAGAGAATATGTTTATAAGAAAAAAAACTGCAAGATGAAGAAAAGAATGAATGCAGTTTAGAATTCATAAAGTAATATCATATAACTGCATTTGAATGATAGAGAATTAGTAAGGGAAATAGAATATATTTAGAAAAAGAAAAAAAATGCTTGCTTTGCATGCAAGTTAAACACTGGTCTGGATTCATGAACGCACACAGATGTATACAAGGCTGTGTACATGTAACCATACTTTTTTTTCATATTCAAGAAGCACCCTTACATGGTGCTGCATGGTCTTCCAACATGAAGATCTGCAGCATTGCAAAGGGCTGACCATGCAGCTGAGGGGAATGCTAATGAAGCATTCCAGGGAGAGAGGCATATGTTGATTAGCCATTTGCTCTCTCCCTGGAAGTGCCTCCCTGAAGCAATTTACACTGCTAAGTGATTCAAGAAAGTGCTCATCCATGTATATCAGCATAGCCATACCTATTATGTTATGGAAGTGAACCTGGCCAAAAAGCTGTGTTCAACCTCAAACACAAATGTGGGGGAGAACCACTAGACACCCAAGTTTACTGTAAAAGGGTCATAATGGCACCATGAACCAACCAAGGATCAGGGATGGGAGGGACCACCAGACTCCAGGAAGAATTATGTTTAAAAGTGCCTTACACGTACCACTGGTAATGTGGGTTGTAGGATATACACCAACATCACTATGGGGACGGGGATACTCTGGACACCAGAGAAGAGCACCTTAAAGTACAAAACAGCAGGATGGGGATGGGGAGGACATTGGACACACTCTTGTACCATAATGGCATCAATCACAGTATGAGGATCAGGGTGAGGAGTGACCAGTAGACCACCAGGGAATATAGTGTTATGATGGCACCAATGTTACTATGTGGATCAGGGGCAACCACTGGGCACCAAGAATGAGTCTTTTAAGTGCCACAGTGGCACCAACATTACTATGGAGATGGGAGGGTGGTGGAATACACTAGACACCAGAAAACAGCCCTTAAAGTACTCTAAGGCACATACAGTACTATGGGTGATAGGGGAGAGGGGTAAACCACTTAAATACTGTAATGGCATCAATGTTAGTATGAGAATCAGGGTAGGTGTGGAGGAGTTACTACATCACCAAGGCTGAATCTTCATGTACTAATCCAAAAACTTTACAGCATTTGCTAAAAAGTTACTTGTGAGGGGTCATAGTGACAGGGTAATACTTAGACTGGAAGTGCCCAAAGGGCCCCCAACTTGACATTTGCTGGAGTATCCAAAATGATAACACTGACTCTGCATGGAAGAGATATGGTCATAAAAGATCTGGGCACTTATGTAGATAACTCTTTCTCATTTGATGATCATGCCTCCGCTATAGTCTGGAAATACTTCTAGCCCTGTTAATTTCCAAGGGAATAAATTCACAATTTATAGACATACTATTACCACTGTACTCTTTCCTGTCAGTGCATTAGCAGATACAATGCCCTTTTTGGTATGTACAAATAAAATCTTATCATTCAGCTGAGAAGATCTCAATTATTTTTACAAAATAAATTAAAGACCTTAAATATTTCAACTACCCTGGCAAATTAGCACAACACTCCTCATACTTCATAGCCTGCTGACTCTTTAAAGGTGACCAGTTTCTCACTTTTTGAGTAAAGAAAGGCACAGTCATAGTTGACTTCTTATTTCTTCAGAAAAGTAGTTGGCTCTACAAGCACCAGTACTTGAGAACTAAATTTTCACTAGCAAAAAAAAAAATGCTAAACTTGTTCCTGCCTTTACTGCAACTAGTCTAGTCCAGATTCACATTTGCTATATCCAGGACTGTTTGTAAACTTCTGAGCCCCCAAGCCTTTCTGTGTTGGAGGGAAGCCTTCTAGCGTATCAGTGGGAGTGGTAAGCTTTAGGTAGCCTATCTACCACAAGAACAGTTGTTTCTGGCCCAGAAATTGTAGCTTATTGGTCGTTTGGGCAGTTTTTTGATCTCTTTAAACTTTCTGGTTTAAAAGCCCATGTTTGCACTTGTTTCTCACCTTTCCTGTAACTAGTATAGTCCAGATACAGATTTGTTGTATCCAGGACTGTTTGTAAGCTTCTGAGCCCCCCAAGCCTTTCTGTGTTGGAGGGAAGCCTTCTAGCTTATCAATGGGAATGGTAAGCACTAGGTAGCCTATCTACCACAAGAGGAGTGGTTTCTGGCCCAGAAATTGTATTTTATTGGCCATTTGGGCAGTTTTTCCATCTCTTTCAACTTTCTGGTTTAAAAGCCCACATTTGTGCTTGTTTCCTGCCTTTCCAGAAACTAGTCTAGTCCAGATACAGATTTGCTGTATCCAGGACTGTTTGTAATCTTCTGAGCCTCCCAAGCCTTTCTGTGTAGGAGGGAAGCCTTCTAGCTTATCAGTGGGAGTGGTAAGCACTAGGTAGCCTATCTACCACAAGGGGAGTGGTTTCTGGCCCAGAAATTGTATTTTATTGGCTGTTTGGGCAGTTTTTCCATATCTTTCAACTTTCTGGCATAAAAGCTCATGTTTGCACTTGTTTCCCACCTTTCCTGTAACTAGTGTAGTCCAGATACAGATTTGATGTATCCAGGACTGTTTGTAAGTTTCTGAGCGGTGCCAAAAAGTCTACTCTTCAATTTTTCCTTTAGATCTGCTAGTTCTCTCCTCTCCTGCACTTTTACTAGCTTATTAGTCTAGCAATTCACCAGACTTCTTGTGGCAATTATTGTAGCACACAAAAGTGCTACCAGCACTGAACATTCTACAAGGAAACAGCTCCAGTACTTATTATTAATGCCCACCCCTCCAGGCATGTCTAAAGGTCAGTTCCCTGTGCTTTCTCCTATTAACCCAATGAACTTGGGCATCCTGAGGCAATGTAGCAACTACCTCATATACACTGATAACCCTCTCCTCTTACCTCCCAACACTCGGACTTGTAAGAGATGCACTTGTATATCCAAAATGGAAGCCACGCACTCTCCAGTCAAGACTGAATAGCTGCTCAAGAGGAGAAAGTCAACACTTGTACCACACCACATGGAACACATATCCCTTCAGAGCATACACCAGCACTGCCTTCACATAAAAACACAAATCACACACCCACCTTCGTGGAGGTTCTCAATAAAAATCTACCCAACTGTAAAGACTTCTATGGCAGAAACGCACTCGACCACCACAACACAACACTAATCATAAGATACATAACTCTCCTAAACAGTGTGGCACTCAACCAAAGCCCCTAAGGCAAAATAGCATTCCCAACATATTAGTCATAGGTGACTCGATAGTTAGGCACACTGATGTCTCACTCAATAGGTTGAATAGGGAGAAAGTAACAATCAGCTGCCTGCCAGGTGCCAGGATCTGCCACATAATGCACGCACTCAGGTCCCTCAACAACAGGTACAAATATGACTCTGTCATTGTACATGTGGGTATGAGTGACCTGAGACATACCTCCCTGGACTACATGAAAAGAGATATGGAGGAACTCTCGGATTATGTAGCCAAGGCGGATATGACCCTAGCCCTGAGCAGCCTCCTACCATCACCCAGAATGATACCACAGTACAAGCAGAAAATGACTGACTTCAACAATTGGCTAAGTTTCTGATGTCATTCTAAGGGGATCCATTATCTGTCTGCCTGGGATGACATCATTGACAAACCTTGATGCTTAGCCAGAGATGGCCTGCATCCGTCACTCCTGGAATTCCGGATACTGGCCCAGGCTATTGCCACCCTTATAGTGCCTTTGATAGGTGGTGTTCCAAAGACCAAATTACCACCATAACAGCTACTAACAAATGCAATCTGAGAGTCATGCTGCTCAATGTTAGAAGTCTAAATCTCAAAATGCACTCACTCAAAGCACTCCTTAAAATGGAAAACATCCACATTTGTGCTGTAACAAAGACCTGATACAAGGCCGCAGAAAGCACCCCTGCACTACCAGGCTGTAACTCATTCCACACCTTTCAGCCCCAGAACTTGGACTGAAGCTCGAAAGGCAGTGGTGTTTCCATATTCATAAAGGATGCGCACACCTCCAGACTGGTAGCCCAACATAATTCATCAGAGATACTTCAGGTGTAGCTAAAATTGGGTAAGACAGCGATTCAGGTCATAGCCTGCTATAGGTCCCCAACCATGTCCCAAGACTCACACTCCATGTTCCTAAGCACCCTGGAGAATATTGGGATCCAACCTAACACTCTCATATTGGGTGACTTCAACTACCCCTCCATTAACTGGAAAAACTACTCATGTACCAATACACTTGGCCAATGCTTCCTGGAATTAATTCATTCCAATGCCCTGGACCAGCTAGTTCTTACGCCCACTAGAGATAGCAACATCCTTGACCTGGTCATTACTAACATGGGCGACCGTTGCTCTGCACCATTAGTCAACTCCCCCCTGGTTAGATCTGTCCACAAACTAATCACCTTGGAAATCCATATCCCTCCCACCACCCACAAAGGTAACCACCATGAAAAACTTCTCCAAAGCTAACTTTTGGCTCCTAAAGACAGAGGTGGCTAACTTCACGGCACCCATGCAGATGGAGAACAGTTGCATGACCACTGAATCATACACTAATGCCCTGTATGAACACGTACACAAATGCATGGATCTTGCCATACCCAATAGAACAAAGACTTTCTCCACCAAAAAAAGAAAGCCAGTCTGATGGTCCCCCTGCCATAAGCAGACTCTACAACAGAAGGAGGAAACTGATGCAAAATAAGGTGAAGTCTCAAGACTGCAAAAACTCCCTTATCAGCCTCAAAAAAGTTGAGATCCCTCATCAAATCCTCTAAAGCTAGCTATGAAAACATAATTGGAGCAGATAGTAAAGACAATCACAAGGCCTTTTATAGTTATATAAAGAATCTCCACGGCTATACCCAGATTTGCTCTGAGCTACTGCACAATGGTACCTCCTATACCAAGCCAACAGATATTGCCAATATACTGGCCAACAGATTCAGTGCCAATTTAAGCCCTCTCTCCCCCACCAAAGGACCAATCACAATACCAGTAGATTGCCAGGCACCCAGTACTGCTGCTGCACAGGTTAAAACAGTGCTGTCCAAGGCCAAAAATACAGCTTCTATGGGACCTGACAATATTGATAACTGTGTTCTACATGAACTACAGAGTGAACTGGAACCTCACCTGTGTGCCCTGTTCAAGCACAGCCTGTCCTCAGGCTTTGTCCCTACCAAATGGCGCACTGCTACAGTCATCCTTCTCCACAAAGAAGGAGTGACTACAGACCCTGGGAAGTATCACTCCATTAGCCTGACGAGTCTGATATGCAAAGCTATGGAATGCATCATCATGGCCCTAATAAACAAAGACATAGGGAATCTCTAAACTCTGGGCAGTTTGGTTTTGTGAAGGGTAGGTCATGCCTGCTCAATCTGGTCGACTTCTTTGAGTCAGTCACCAGAGCTGTGGATGACGGCAAGGTGGTTCATACAGCATACCTTGATCTGGCCAAGGCCTTTGATACCATTCCCCACTCAGAAATAATAGAAAAACTCACTAAGCTAGGCATCAACCCCTATATTACTAGGTGGGTTGCAAACTATTTCACAAAGAGAACCCACAGTGTAAAAGTAGCTGACTCCAAGTCAGACTGCCGACCAGTCATGAGTGAAGTCCCACAGGGTTCGGTCCTGGGTACTTTCCTGTTTGCTATCTAATTCTCTGAAGTCCAGGCCAACACGAAGGGACTCTGGCTGACAAAGTTTGCAGATGATTGCAAGTTGGGAGCCATTATTAACTCCCCAAGTGATGTTGACATCCTACAGAAAAGCCTCACTAAGACTAATGACTGGTGTCAGGAACCACGGCCTTAAGCTCAATGCCAAAAAGTGTGTCGTCATTCCCTTTGGGAAAAACCCACTTTCCATGAATTACCACATCGATGGTAGTGCAATGAACACAGAAGGCATTATAAGAGATCTGGGAACACAGGTTGACAGCAACCTCTCTTTTGACCACTACATTGCCACTGTGGTCAGAAACTCTTTCTATGTGGCACATCTCATTACTAAGGGTTTTGCATCAAGGAAGAAAGAGGTCATTGTCTTCCTCTACACTCCCCTAATTAGTTCAATCATCGAGTACAATGCCCCATTTGGCATGTACCTCACTAGACACCTGCAACAACTGGAGAAGCCGCAAAAATACCCCACAAAGAGGTTCCTGGGCCTTAAACACTTGTCCTATATGGACAGGCGCAAAAAAACTCCAACTATTCTCTGTCTCATATTCCCTACTTAGAGGCAATCTCTGCCTGACTTATAAAGCCATGTCTGACCCAGCTCTGTTAGAAATGCTACATCTAAAGGAATCCCAATCCCTCCACACCACACACTCCAGAGACCTCAACCTCATTACCACAATCAACAGAACAAGCTGGACAGACAAGTTCATAACCCAGAGACTGCCCTTGCTATGGATTAGACTTCCCATACATGTCAAACACACCACTGGCCCTTCAAGAAAATTCTTGACGAGTGGATGGGAAATAGAAAAGTCACGCCGGGGGTCATTCCAGTGGCTCTACTTGACAGAGGCACTGGGAACTAAGGTCGGTTGGCACAATGCCAGGGTAATCCTATGGGCTAGGCTTGTAAAGGCTCCAGGGCTATTAGCCTAGTACACACCTATGAACCTATGAACCTAAATGTACAAGATTTGCTGGAGGGATGTATTCTTAACTTAGCATATTCCCAGCCTATGGAATAAGTTTTTACTACATGTCAAGCAAAGTTAAGACTTTGTCTGCCTTTAATGCTAGTCTTGATGACTAGATGGCTGGACACACATTTAAACAAGGCTTAGAGCCTTCTAGATTTTGGTGGTGAGCACTGTTACATGCTTGTAAAGAGTGGTAAGAGTGTTTAAGTGTTAGGTGTGTCTTCTTAAAGGTGTATATGACTAGGCGACTTATGATTCCTGTGATAGCATGCCTAATATTGTTCTTTTGTTATAAGACAAATTAAATATAACATAATGAGTATGGCCAGATACATTAACAGATACATGACAGCATATTATTGTGTATTCATTAAGTGGCTCTACATGATGTGTAGAGTTGCAAAACACAAATAAATGATGGAATATGCTAATGAAAGCATAAAGAGCCAAAAGACCTGAAGTACATGCTGATTAATCAATCCAACTTGGCAGAGCTATTCAGGAAACTGTGAAGCCATCATGTGCACTTAGTGTAGGCTTTTGCCAGATACACCAAAACTCTTTGGAATACAAGCACAATTACACTTGAAAAAAGAAAAACACATTAGGGGTTGCTCCTGCAATTATTATGCTGTATGTGCAACAGGGTTGAAATCAGGATGCTGAAGATACTGCCAGACCTCAGACAAGACGAAGAAGGGAAGAAGGATACTTAGACCCCATCTAACTTATCATTTATTTTTATTTATTACATTTGTTAACCGGGTTCTGTCCGACTGGACCAGAAGCCCATTTTCAGCAGAGGCCCAGGGAGAAAAGCTCCACATACAGTCAAAACATACAGCAATAATAATACTTTATAATACAGAATTTAGTCATAATATGTACATTGTTGACAGTATACAAATTATCTGGTGAAGGACAAGCAAATATTAAACTAATACAGAAGTATAAACTATAAAAACAGCATGTACAGTATGAATTCAGAGACAGTGAGTCAATGACAGAGAGTTAAATGTTATTTCAGATGACAGTACGGTATGAGTCAGCAGAGATAGCAGATAGCCAGAGGGAGTGTAGTGGAGGTTAAAGTAGAGGTTACAGTAAGATATAGGGTGGTAGGTGGAAAATTAGTCTGGAGGATAGCAGGAACAAATCCAGTGTTTGGCAGGGTAGTTCGTTAGGAGCTCTTTGAATTTGTGGTGGTTAGGACTTTGTGTAATGGGTTGTGTAAGGGTATTCCATAATTTGGCAATTTTGTAGGAGTAAAGGGAATTGCCATGGTAATTGTGGATGTGGGATACCTTTAACATAAGCTTGGAGGAGGATCTGAGAGAACAGGTATTAGTTTTGGGTTGGACAAGTTTTGAGAGAGCAGGGCAGTCACCGTGTTGGTATATAAGTTTGTGAGCCATGGCCATTTGGTTGAGGGATAAAAGATTAAGGAGTTCTAGCCAATTAAGTTGGGGTAGTGTAGTGCAATGGTGAGTCCTGTATGGCTGATTGGTGGCAATCTTGGTTATTTTGTTGCAGCAGGATTCAAGGTTATTGAGTTCAGTCTTATGTAGGTTTGTGAATATCTGTGATCATATAGGAGGGTGGAAAGTAGATGTGAATGAGCGGTGGCTAGCCTAGCACTCTGTGTAAGGTAGGGTTTAGCTCTATATAAGTGTTCCAAGTTTGGCATGAACTTTTTGTTAGTCAGAGAAATATGCTTGCCAGATTTTAAATTCTCATCAATTGTGACACCTAGAAGTTTGGTGTGGTTAGTGGGTTCAATTTTGGTTCTGTTAGAAGACAGGATTGTGAAAGGGGACTGAGAAGGTTTGGATATTTTGTTTCTGAAGACTATAATCTTAGTCTTGTTTGGGTTAAGAATGAGTTGGTACTCAATGAGGTGGTTCTCTGTCTTGAAAGGAGTTTTGCATTCTTAGTTGAAGTCCTTGTGGTGAGGGGGCTGAGCATATAAAAAAGGAATCATCAGCGTACTTGATAATGTGTGCTAGTTGAGTTGCAGAGCTGAGATTGTTTGTAAATATGGTAAAGAGGAGGGGTCCAAGGATGGAACCTTGGGGAACACCTACTGAGATGGGGAGGAGGGGGATAGACTGTTTGCCCATTTGATTGCTTGCCGAGGATGGGAAAGATAACTATGAAACCAGGTGAGGGATGTAGTGGTGAGGTCATGGTATGCAAGTTTGTCTAGATGTAGTTGCTGAGAAACTGTGTCGAAGGCTTTAGACATATCAAGAAAGAAGGAAGAGACATAGTGACCTTCATTTAGGAGATGATTAATGGTGTTGGTGAAGGATATTAGAGCAGTGCCAGTACTGTGTTTAGGTCAAAATCCATGTTGGGAGCTAGATAGGAGGTTGCTAGTAGGAGGTGGTGAAGGAATTGATTGTGGATGCATTTTTCTAGGATTTTTGCTAGGGGGGAGAGGATGGCAATGGGGCGGTAGTTAGTTAGTTCTCTTGAGGGTCCACGTTTGTCGAAGGAAATGATGTGGGATACTTTCCAGAGAAGAGGAATGTATTGTTCTGTAATGGAATGATTGGTTAAGATGGATATTGGGTAGGCTATAGAAGATGCAGTAATCTTTAGAAATGTGTTTGGGAGTTGGTCAGCTGCTAGACAGCAGGGTTTTAGCTTGATTAGGAGTTTTTTTATGTAGCTAATTTGAATGGCATGAAACTTTAGGGATTTCTGGTTGTCTGAGGTAGGAGTTGGAAGGGTAAGAGGCTGAGTGCTCTGGGAACCCACTAGGGTGGTTATGAAATTGATAACGTGGGAGTTGAAATGAGCATCTATAGGTTCAGTGGTATTGGGAGTGTTAGGGGCTGGGGTTGGGGAATGACTGAGGCTAAGAATTTAGTTTATGTTCTGCCAGAATCTTTGGGGATTGTTTAGGTGCTTTTGTTGACAGGTTTGAAAGTAGGTTTGCTTGTTCTTTTTGGTTTGTTTCTTAGCTAAATTCTGAAGTTGTTTATATTCTAAGAGGTTGGATGCATTTCTGGTAATCTGGTAGGTTGATCAAGCTCTATCTCTACATTTAAGGAATAGTTTGATGTCATTTGATAGCCAAGATAGTTGTTTGGCTTTTAGATGTACTTTTCTAGTGGGAGCAAGGTTGTCAAGGATGCTAAGGTAGGTGTTGTTAAAATATTGGACAGCTACGTCTAGTTGGAGGTACTTAAGTGTTGTCCAATCACATTGCTGAAGTAATAGGTTGAAGGCAGAGGGGAAGAAAGTGTTTGTGCTATGGATGTATTTGTAGGAGGTGTTGCTTTGAATTTGTATGCATTTTCTGTAAAGGAAGGTTGTAGAGTGGTCACTAAGGGAGCCTGGCAGACATCCAGCTAGGTAGTGAAGGTTAGGTCTGTTGGTCAGAATCCAATCAAGTGTAGACTGTTTGTTGGAATGTTTATCTGTGCAAGTTGGACAGGTAATGGTTTGAGTGAAATTGAATGGGTTTATGAAGTTTGAGGGAGTGCTGGATGAGCAGGATTGCCAGTATAGATTGAGGTCACCAAGGACTATAGTTTCTTGGCTGAAGTTTGTAGATGCCCAGGATAATAGAGTTTCTATGGTAAGAAGGTTACTTCCTGGAGGGATATAGGTGGCGATGACAATTATGTATTTATTGGAGTTGATTTTGAGGCAAGTTGTTAGCATTTCAGAGTTGGGTAGGTCTGGGTAGGTACAGTTAAGTTGTTCAAGTTTGAGTGTGTTTTTAAAAATGATGGCAACTCCACCACCTCTTTTATTTAGTCTGTCTTGTCTTATGGTATTATTGCTGGATGCGGTAACTTCATTATCTTTAATGTGTGGTTTTAGCCAAGTTTCAGTTATCATGGCTATGTCAGGTGAGTAGGTGGCTAGGGCGGCATGGAATTTAGTAGTTTTGTTTGTGAGGCTGCGAAGATTGAAGTTGGTAAACAGTAGATCAGTGGGAGAGGTTTTTGGGAGGAGGAGTATGTGTGGGAGTGAGACAGAAATTGGACAGAAGATATGGGAGAGCTGGGTGGGAGGTTTGTAGGTAGCATGGTATGTTGTTGTTTGGACATGGGTTGGGGGGGATGTCTGCTTGGAGTTTAATTTGTGTTAAGGAATGTAATAGAATATATCTTAGTTTGTTTATTAATTTTGTATATTTTGTGGTATGGGGTGTCAGTGATGTGTACGTATGTGTTTGAAGGGAGTGATCAGAGAGATAGAGTGACTATAAAGTTGTGGGCTGATGGTGGTGTAAGGGTGGGATGGAGAGCTGAGGGAGGAGAGTGGGAGGGTTGGAGAGTGGTAGTACGTAATGTGGTATGTATGGAGAGAGGTGGCATTATAGGTGGAGTAGAGAAAGTATAGTAGAATGGTAAAGGCTGTTAAGGAAGGGTGCATGATTGGTAGATAGGTAGAGGGCTGAGGCCTAGCTGATAGGGTGGGAAGAGGTGGAGTTAAAATTGAGTAGGTGTGTGTGTATGCAGTGTATAGAGTGGGGAGTGGGGGATAGTGTGTGAGACAGAGTATGAGGGTGTGGACTGGTTGACTGGAAGAAGAGGGTATGATTTGTAATAGGTACACATCTAATGAATGTGGGGGTGGGTAGGAATGGGGGTAGGGTAGGGAAGCGAGTGAGCCTGAGTGTAGTGAGGGTGAACGGAGCAGGTTTACCCAGCACGAGGAGGTAGGAGAACTCAGAAAACAATCAGTAAGCTTGTAAAGAGGAAGGTAGGTCCTTACGGCTCTAGTATGGTCGGCAGCTGTAAACACAAAGTAGACTCAACATAAAACTTAAAATTAAATGATATGAAGACAAGTAACACAAGTAGCACCAGTCAAAATGAAGTAGAGAGGGTATGGCAGAGTGTAGGTAAGGGGTTGGGGATTCCTAACAGTGAGAGAGGTAGAAATAAGACAGGTGAGGAGTAGAATGTTGCTTGTTTTGGTGGCAGACACAGCAGGTAAGCAAAGGGGCAAGGGAACTCTATTCTATCCAGCCAAACACTTATCTACTATGTATTCAGTTAGGCTGTGCTGGAGAGAGCTAAGTTACAGTGTTTGCTGATCATTCCAGCTTACGGGGCTGGTGTGGTTATGTCTGTGGCCAAATACTGCCACTGTGTAGTCAAAAGGGGCAAGTGGACAGAAATAACTGTAAAAAGAAGGGGGCAAATTGGACAGGATAATTGTAAAATAATGGGGTGGGGGACTCAGGGGAGTCCCGCTGAGTGTGCTAGTCACTAGTTAACAACATACAATCACTAATTACAGATTATGGGAAACAGTAGGAAAACACCTACATATAGCTAGGCAATGATGCTCCTTCTGGTCTTGAATAACAGCAAAGGTCTCACAGTGTGCAGTCCAGTTCAGAGCAAAGTGTTTCACTTGGGAAGGGTTGGTTAAAAAGCAGATAGCGTATGGGTGGATAACAAGCTGTACAAATTAAAGAGAAAGAAAGTAAACTATGTTAAAATACATTGAAACCATATAGACACTGCAGTATCACAGATAACAAAATTGGGGAAAGATGGAGAGAGAAAGAGGAGGGGTCAATGCAAAGAATGCTCAGGGGTTATGGAGGAGCCCTAAGTATAGCGTGAGCAATAGTGGGAGATGGGGGTGTAGAGAGATTGGTAAAGCAGGAGCAAATGATCGCAGTTAAGCATGAAGGGGAGCTATGCTCACTGGCTAATTCTTTTTACAAAGAATGGAGACTAAACTGTATCTACAAAGTCAATAGGGACTTCTTACTTTACAAATTAGTTGGCTACAGTGTAGTGCGAGTTAGCAAGTAGTGGGGATAACTGAACTCGTGACTGTCCAACTACTGTGGCAGTACGTTGCAGCTAACTCGAGTCAAGAACAGGATCTGAAAAAAGTGGTAGAAATAAAGGCAATATACTACTACCCAGAGACGCAGTAGAGCAACAGTTCAGTTTGCAAACACAAGTTTCAACAGATTAGTACAGTCTCCAATGTAATACTCAACATAGCAAAACAAAAATGCACTCTGTGGATAATTAGACATCTGACATAAATGCAATACAGACACAGCTTATTACTGTGCATCACTTACAGTACGAGGCAGTGGAAGGCTATATAATAACCATTTAGCAGCTGGTAAAAACACTTAAGATATAGAAGTTGCAGTAAATAGGTTCAGATGAAATAGAACCATATTAAAGAAGACATAGGCAGCAGAGACATATAAAACAGTTTTTAATTTATTCAATTGCAATACATTGTGAATAAAAACATTAGCAAGTACGTATTTAAAAAAAGAAAAAAAAACGTTCTTACTGGCAAGCACACAAAGCCGGGAATGTGAGGGAATGCAGTTGGTGGAGAGAAAGTCAAATTA